>NW_028186867.1:959414-965847 GCF_003343005.1 Rhea americana | reverse complement strand
GCTCGGCGGCCCGGGAGCCGCGCTTGCCTTGAGCGCTGGCTTCGGGGTGTGGGGTTTGGGGGGGTCAGGAAAGAGGGGGTGCGATCGTACCCGCGAGTGACTGCTGTTCCCGGGGCGCAGTGGCGGGTCAGCGGGTACATCCCCAGCCCACCGMGGCCGCAGGTGCCCAGCATGGGCGCAGGGCAGGTGGAGGTGGCYCTCCGCGTCCTCCCCGGGCATCGGGGAGAGCTGCTGCCTCCGGGAGCAGGTTACAGCAACAGGTGAAGTGCGCTCAGCATACTGTGCACACCGTCAGGGCTTGCAGGGGACCAGGTCTGCAACAGGTATAGACCAGCAAGTATCTTCTGACCTGAGTCTCTCTCTCCATCCTATGTCAGTTTGAAAGCATGGTCTTATTTAACCACAAGAAATACCTAATTTCGAGTGCTTACTCAGCTTCCTCCATCTGACAGTCTGCACAAARCAGCCTTTCATGGAGGAGTGTGGACACGAGTCCCACACATAGCCTGGGATAACAGCTGAGACAAGAGAGCTGAAACTGCTCTGCCAGGTAGCTCACAGCAGCATAAAAAAAGCCTGAGATCAATACRCTTCCTCAGGACAAATAAGGGAACTTGCCTGATCCTCCATGGAGATTTTCTCTGCTGTCTCTCAAAGTATAGACCAGGAAACCTTTATCAGGAGAAAGGAACAAACTTAGGGAAGCCAAAAACWTAGAGACTAACACAGGAACAGAATGCATGCAGAGGGAGAATACCATACAGCCCTACAAAATTTGGCAGCCATCCAGTCAGCTCCTTCCCCACCTGGAGCGGAGGAAACAGCCCCTCAACCACAGGATCTGACTCCTGCCCCCGACTCCCAGTTGGGAATACTAAGTCCTCCCCTTTCTGGAAACGATTCAATGGTGATGCTTGTAAGGGTGTTTCTAGGGGCCCCACACCATCATTTAATTAGTGCTTCAACATTATTAAGCCTCAGCCAATCATTAGCTTCATGGGTGAGTTCAGATCTGTTGCTCTCATTTTGTGACCGTGGAGTAGAGCCATTACATTTTTTGAGATGAAAAGCAAAACACACAAATCCAAATCCTGTTTTGCTTCCAGACTTATACTTTTATTTATGGAGGGAGTGGAAAAGGCCTGGGGAAAGACCAGCCAAGAGCTCCAGTGCAAGTCTTGAATCTCCCCTGCCTCAAATGAAATTACCATTTGACTACTGACTGCCTGAGGACTAAGCATCCTTTTTTTGACCTAAGAAACCATCACCTGCACAGTCTYCCCAAATATGTTATTAGAGAACTCTTTAAATTCTTTAGAACATTAGCTACTTCGAGGAAAATCCTGGAGCATAACATAAGAGTTATTTCTCCCTTATGGTACACTTTCTGCTCACTACTTCAAAACTTGAGCTGTGGTGTCCTCCCAAGTGCCCCAGAGCCCACTCAGGTAAGTGTTCCATGGCAGCACTTCTCTAGTTTGATCAATAGAGGGAGTAGACAGTTCTTTCCTTTGTGCCATTACTCTTAAAGTTTATAAACAGAAGCAGCACGCTAGCACATCCACCTTCAAAGGTAGCTGTTCTGGCTTTATGTAATGTTCCCAAACGCTTTTTTGCTCCATTTTTAATGTCTGAAAAGGAGTTTTTCCCACTTGCTTTAATAAGCTGTTCTATTGCTCAATTCCAAACTGCTAGTTCCTCCACAGTTAAAGTTGCAGCTGTTACTGTTTAAAGCCTCATTTTGCCTTCTCATTAATGCCTTCAGCAAGATCTCATGCTTGAGACTAAAAAGAAGGTCTAAAGTGTAAAACAATTATCCGAGTTTGTTTCTGGACTTCTGTACCCATCCTAGCAGCTTGGTTGAGAGAAACACATGAACAACACAGCTTTATGGAAGTGCGGTTCCAAATACTAACTTCTTTTCTCTACAAATGTATCAGCATCAACATAAAGGGGCAGAAAGACATGAGAATATAATGCAGAAGGAGATATTCAGAGCTGTGGTCAAATGAGAAGCAGAGAAAGCAGTCATATATGCCTCCAAAATCCACTGGAAATGTTTCCTGAATATACCTCAATAAGGTGCACTGCCTGCTTCTGAGAGCTGGTACTCTTGGGCACAGCCAGCCTCCAGCAGGCAAAACTCCAAATGCAGACTCATATCCTTACACAACACATATGACCTGTGAAAGGAGATTGAAAAGATCAGATAAATACAATGATATCAGCACATGTCAGCTTACAAATAATGACTAGTACAAATGAAGTGGATGCAAGCTGTCCTCATTTCTACCTACCTCGGTCCATGTCTTATTACCCATTATTACCCAGCTAGTTTCCYCCATAGGAGCCCTCACAAAAGATTTTGAGGCTAGGTTTTGCGAGACAGAGACCTGGAAAATCATAGCTTATACATTCAGTGAGTAATACCACCACATGCACCAACATGCTTTTACAAGAACACATGAAAAGCTTAATGTAGACAACTTTTACTATCCATCCTTGCTACTTTCTTCACCTTTCTGATCCAACAGCAATAGACATTTCTGATCAAAATTGCTGCTTAATTAACAGCATTCTGGTAAAAATCTGTGCAAACACAAACAGAAAGACGGTCCAAGTCCCCAAACCTTAGCACTAATCTCCAGACAAAACTGTCAGCTGTGCAACTATAGGTACATAGGAACAGTGAGACAATAGTGGCAAATCTGATACTGTTCCTCAGTCCTTCTCCTCTGAAGCCATTTTCAATAAAGCTGTCTCTGTAAGAGCTGCCCATAAGGTTGCAATAACAGTCAGGAAGTTTTATAGTCTTTCAAAGAGTTGTGATTAGCAAAACAGACAGTGGAGAGTGCTGACTTCTGGAGTCAGAAAGGTGCTCGTAATTTACATTGCCATATTTTTTACAACGAAAGCTTAAATTCTGTGAAGATTTTTTTCTCTGTTCTGTCTCATTGCCTATTACTACCTTTATGCAACAGTCAACTGATTTATTGGAATATGAAAGATCTCTCCTCAGCTTTTCAAGGCTGTTTTTTAAGGTGTATAACAGTAATATGATCAATAATACAGTAAGAATTCAAAAATATTTAAAAAATGAATGCAGCTGATAATTATGAATTTCCAGTCATCAGTTTTACTCTGAAATACCTTCAGTCCTAGCACAAAAAGTAGGAACATAGAAGCACTTCCTCAGCATACAAGCATGGTGTGAGGAAAGCCAAGGCTCAGCTRTCATTGAAAGGGGCAAAGGATGTCAAGGGCAACAAGAGTTTCAACCACTCCATTACCAGTGAAAGAACAAAAAAGTAAGATGTGGGATGTGGGACCTCTGCTGTAAGGAACAGGTGACTTAGTAATGCATACTGATAAGGCTGAGATATTTGCTGCCTTCCTTGTCTTGAACTTCACTGACAAGGTCTCCCAGGCTTTTATGCTTCAAGGAGAAGAGGATCCACCAATTGTGAAAAAGGATTGAGTGGGGATCTCTTGAAGAATCCCAATCAATGCAAGTCCATGGGACCAGATGGGATGCATCGGGATGTGGGGTGTTCAGAGAGCTGGCTGATGTCACTGTAAGGCTAATTTTCATCATCTTTGAAAGTTCATGGAAATTCGGGGAGGTGCTCGATGACTGAAGAAAGTCAGAGTTGCACCTATCTTCAAAAAGAGCATGAAGGACAATCCAAGGAGCTACCAGCTGGTGAGCATCACTTTAGTTCTTGAGAAAAAAAAACAAAGCAAGTTCTCACGGAAGCCATTTCTGGGCACAGARAAGAGAATGTGGTGACTAGGAAGACCCAGCATGGATTTACCAACGGTAAATCATACTGATCCAACCTGACTGGCTACCTAAATCTATGGATGAGGGGAGAACAGTGGAYAGCATGCTTTCCACATGGTCTCTCACAAGATCCCTGTACCCAAGTGATCAAGCCCTGCAGTCTAGATGGGTGGACATCTAGATCACTGAAAAATTGTCTGAATCATAGCGATTAATGGTTCATACTCTACCTAGAAGTCAGTTACAAGTGGAGTTCCTCAGAAGTCTATCTTGAGACCTGTCTTGTTTAATATCTTTCAGTAATAACCTGCAAAAGACAGAATGCACTTTCATGCACTTYGTAGACAACATCAAATGAGGGTGAACAGTCAATATGCTCCAGGGCAGAGCAGCTGTTCAGAGGAACCTAGACAGGCCAGAGAAATGGGCCAACACAAATGTTATGAAATTCAGCAAGTCCTGCCCTTGCAGGCTGATGGCCTGCATTGGTCCAGGCTAGAGACTGATGGACCTGGGAACAGCTCGGCTGAGAAAGACCTGGGTATCCTGTTTGGCCAATAGGCCAAACATGAGCCAGCAGCAAGCTCCAGCAGGGATGAAGGCTAACAGCATCCTGGACTGTATCAACAGAAGCATAGCCAAGGGGAAGTGGTTATTCTCTTTTGTACCACATTCAACAGGCCTCATCTGGAATAGCTTTTATGCACCCAATACAAGAAGCAATGTGATAAACTTCAGCAAGTTCAGTGGAGGGCTACCAAGACAGTCGGTGGCTAAAGCACTTGCCCAGTGAAGAGATGCTGTGGAAGCTGGGCTTGTTCAGCCTGAAGAGGGGAAACTTTGAGTACTTAGAAGAAGATTATCTACAAGGTGGAACTGGGCTCAGTACTGAAGGATAGAGCAAGTGGATGAGAGACAGTGGTCCTAAATTGAATCAAGACTAGGTCTAAGTCCTGTATGAAAAAAAAATCACTGAGAATTACAAAGCACTGGAACAGGTTGCCCAGAGAGTTTTCAGATTCTCCATTGCTGGAGGTTTTCAAGACCCAGCTGGGCAAAGCCCTGAGCAACCATTGGCCTGAATTCATTTTTGACCATGCTTTGAGCAGGARGTTGGACTAAAGACCTCCTGGGGTTCCTTATAGCTTGAATGACTCTTTGGTTCTAACCAAATATRAGCTCTGGATTAAAGCCAAGAAAATCTCAATGTTCAGAAACTTTTCAGAGATTTTGTGTAAATATGTATCACGTCTTAATAGCAAGCTCATGGCCAACTCAGTAAAAGYATTCAGGCAAGTTTTAGAGGAATTACTGTGTTACTGTACTTTTCACAATCTCTGGTGCTACTAATACTCCATTAATCTGGAATTAGAAAGAGATAACGGTCAGAATTTAAAATCAAAATATTTAAAAGTTAATCAGAGTTGCATCTGTTTGGGTAGAATTTTTTTAAATATACTTTTGATCAAAAATATAAATTCATCTGAAGAATTAAGCAAAAGCTGTATTTCTCCTAAAAAAAAACTGAAAATAAATGTGAATTGGAAAATAAGAGCATTTTACTACTCTATTATTTAATTACTTAATAATTTAGTAATTATGTTTTATTTATTAATAAAAATGTGAATATACTTTTTACCTTACTTGTTTTTTGTACAAAAATGTCTAACTTTTTAATTCCTGGGATGYGATTTGGGCAATGTGAAGACTTGCATCTAAAATTTAGCATTTCCAGTCTTCAGGTGAAGAGAGGAGAGTTGTGTTTTTTTTTTCACAACACTTTTGTCTATATTATGGTGTAAGTGATCTATCTATAGGCCTTTTAGMGTAACGTTCAAAGCTACTGCTCTTCCAGAGGAAGTACCAAGAGACTGTTTGCAGAACCTTGGGGCATTTGGTGTGTGAGTTTAATTTACGGGCATGCAAAAAGCCCTGTACGCAGCTTTCGCTTTTATTGTGCTTGACCTACAAATGGATGGTGATCAAGCACTGTGATGGCCTGTTCCTGTTCCTGTAGAGGCCTGCATGCGTTTTGCCAGGGGTCTCGGTAAGATTTCTGTGCCTGTGTCATGCTAATACCGAAGAAGTTCAGAAATGGCTAGAAAGGAAACTGCCTGCAGGGCTGTGCCTGCCCGCACGTCCGTCCATCCGGCGTTCCCCGCTGCCTTACCTGGAGGTCAGGCGCTGAGGCACGCAGCGCTGCGGAAGGCTAGCGCTAGCAATGTTTGCTCACATCAGGTGTCCTCTCCTAGGACAGCTTTGTCGGTGTGGCATCACTCTTTAAAAAAACGCCTATTTTCTGTAGAGATATGCGTTTATGCGTTAGACAGGGGGAAACAGTGGATATAATTACTCTGAGCTCTCCTCTAAGTGTTTGCTATAGTGAAGCAACAGTAATTAGGAGGGTGGCTGTTACCCCGTTCCTCCCACAGGCTCCAGGAAGCCGGMCGCTGAAACGCCTCAGTGCCGTAATTCCGCCGAACGGAAGGGCCACCGGCGGCGTTTGCGTAGCTCGGACACCGCTGATTATCGTGTTTTGGCCCATGTGCTCAGTCTACGTCCTTCACCGGCCCCTGGAAGCAGGCAGAGCGGGAGGGAAGGACACCGAGGGCCCGGGCGGAGCAGGCCGGGGCTAGGCCGGGCGCCGCG
>NW_028186867.1:922387-958629 GCF_003343005.1 Rhea americana | reverse complement strand
CGGCAGCAGCAGCAGCAGCGGGGCAGGGCGAGGCGGCGGAGGCGGCGGCCACCCCCTACGTGGGGCTGCGGCGGCCCCTGGGCTACCAGCTGGCCAAGGCCACCAAGGAGCGGATCTGGCGGGGGGAGTTCATTGACCTCTTCTCCTTGCTCCACACAGAGCTGGCCCCCGAGCACGGCCCCGGCCCGGGGGACACGCTGGACCAGTGGGTCTCTGCCTTTCTGGTGTACGCCAGCGTGCTGTGCGAGAAGCACCCGGCCCGCTGCGGGGCCATGTTCAAGTACCTGGACACCATCCGCAAGCTGCACGCCACTTACGGGGGCACCTCGTGGATGAACTACGACGAGGACTTCCGGCGGCGGGCGGCCAAGGACCCGACCCTGCCGTGGGGCGACGTGGACCTGGACCTGTGGATGAAGTGGATGGCACCCCTCAAGTCGCTCGCCAGCAGGCATCAGCATGCCGAGAGCGAGCCGCAGGCCTCGCCGCCGCCGCCCCCGCAGCCGCCCCCGAGCCCCAAGCAGGAGGAGAAAAGCCAGGTGTGACGGGCCCGCGGCCGCGGCGGCGCGCGTTTCCCCCGTCGCGCTGGGCCCAGCGCCCCCAACGAGGGGGCCGCGGAAAGGGGCCGCCGGCRGGGCGAGGAGGCCGGGCGGGTGCCGGGGAGGCCCCCGAGTCGCCCCTCCAGTGCTGGCGCTGCCCCGCGCCAGCTGGAGGGCCGCTTGYGAGGCCCAGCGCTGCACCTGCCCTCCCCTGAGGTAGATAGTTGCATCTTCCTTATAYGTCAGAAGAAAGAGGGTTTTTTTCCTTTTTCTCTGAGTTGTCTTAAAAAATACTAGCAATATTCTCAGGAATAGAATCATCCATCCGTAAGAGAAAGAGGACAAACTTTCCTGTTATTCTGGAAGCATTTGGTAGTTGAGGGCCTTGTGGAAGGCCAGAAAAACTGATGTAAATAAAGACAAACTTCAGTTTGGATGGCCACAGCTTGCAAACATACTATGATTTGAAGATTCATGTCTGTAGATTTAATCCATAAATTCTGGCGTGTTTTGTGGGAAAGGATGATGGATGTGATTAGGGGAAGTAGGGAAGATCTTGTATATATTAAGGGTTTGCTTTTATTACAGGCATCAAGTGTCACTAAATTGGCATAACCCGTAATGTACGCGGGCAGATCTAAGATCTACTATTTCTACTGCTTGAGCAGTGACACTGAGCTCCACATATACAAATAGCTTTCTGTCTATATTAGGGATTGTACTGTTTCTCATATACTGGTGGCCATAATCTGTCAAATCCCCAGTGTAGAAAGTGCTGAACGTTAAATGATGATTTTTCATGCCCACTGAATGATGCTTGAAAGATTCTGTTACATTGGCTCTATTTATTTTTAAGTAATATTTTTAGGATCATAGAAAGCTGAAGAAACTTTACATTCCTGAAAGACTTTTGCTATCCCAGTAGATACTGTACTTCTCAGTGAATGTCAGCACAGAGGAATGGTTAAGTTGTTGGACTGCGTTAGTTTGATCTGGAAAGAGAGGGCTTTTTCAGGGGATCGGCAAGCATTTCCTGTGTCACACCAAATCTTGACTTTTGTAACTATCAAAATCGGCTTTTCTGAGCCCTCTTGCAAAAAGAAATGGAAACAAGCACCATATAGTGAGTACTATAATAGCTCGCAGTGCAGGCATTACAGTTTTGGTGCGTTCCGTGATTGATATTCTAGCTTTATGTAATTTGTTCTGGTATCTCTGTTTAGATTTCTCCGTTCTCAAGAACAACAGGTCAGTTTTCGTTTTACTACAGATTTTACGTGAGCACCAGACGGGCAATGTCTCATACATTTCATCTCATCCGAGACTGGATCTTCTGCTTGTAATGTTAACCAGACTTGTAACTTTCATGATAGCTGTTCTGACYGTACAGACCTTTGGACAGTTGTCTGTTTAAGCACTGAAGGTCTTGATCCTCATTGGTTTAATGGAAAATTTCCAATCGATTTAAGTAGTAGGATAGATTTTTTTTTCCCCGTGTCTGAAAGAAGCAACCAGAAGTTGCTTGAAGAAAAGTTCTGTGTGTTTATTTTCAAGTAAATAGTTTATAAAATACCAAAATAAATTTAGTTTAATCATTTGAATATAAAAAATACAGAAGCACAATAAAAGTAAAAGCTGTGTAATTGTTCAATGTGGGTTCACTACCTTTCCATTGATATAGAGCAGTTTTTATTGATATCACTTGCACTGTACTTTATAACTGTTTAAAAAAGAAGAATGTCCTTAACTGAAATAATTGTCTGAGCAGTTAAATGTGCATATGGCCTAGGATAAAGCATGAGGTTATCATTGGCAAAGCAGCAGCAAGGAAATCTTGCTCTTCTAAAGATGACCTGTTCCCCCCATTGTCYCCAAGCTGTGACTTTGCTGTTTGAGAAGAACTAGATATTTAAGATGCGAGAGAATAGGCTTTTATACACAGTAGACTATGACTAGAACCTAAGCTTTTCCACTTCTCATATGATCAAGAGGAAAAGATGTTTTACAGAGACCTTTTCTGCTAGATTGTTTGTTTGAATTGATTTTTTTTCCCTCAGAATCAGAGGACAGCATTAGACAACCTGACTCAATTTCGTCTCTCTCAATTGAAGGCTCCTTAAATTTCAGCGTGTTGTAAGAGCCTGTGTATCTCTAGTTCTGTAGTTATACAGAAGGTCAATCAGAACCAAAAAAAAAGTCAAGAAAAGACAAGCAATACATTAGAATATGGCTGTCCTTTTTAAGGAAGCAACAAAGATCTATAGCTTTGTTTACACAGAATGAAGTGAGAAACCCTGGTTTCAGTTTGATTACAATAATCAGCATGTATGTAAGATAGCTGAGACTCATTCCTGCAAATTTATGTCTCGCTTAACTTCAGGCAATTCTCAATTTTTTTTCAGACCCCATGAAAACAGAAGGCCAGTTGGAAGGGCAGTCAGACTAAGTGGGTGAGTTCATATATAAAACTGAGTAACTTTGGTCTTCAAAATATTTGCAGATTTGTTAAATACAGAATTTCTTATTGGTGCCAACAGCCTGACTCCGTTGGTGTTTAAGTGGAGCTCTGGTATTCTAGTGCATTCTTTTACCTCTGCTTCTGTTGCATTGCAAGCTGTGCTAGAGAAGACGTAGGAAATTCATTTTACCCAATCAGCAATTGTAACAATGGACTACAAACCTGCAGAGCAAGCCAGTTTGCTGGAAAACAGGAATTCCTGCAGCGCAGCACTTGTCACAGACTATTCAAAGAGGGCAAAGATTCAGGAAGGTGAATAAATTGAACGTTGGTTGAATGAGGTCAGGAGCAGTATCCTGGAGGAGAACCTTACCCTAAAATACTACTTTGAAAGTATAAGTCAATATAATGCACAGATTAACCCTTCTATTTGAGCAAACTTGTGTGCAATCCTGGATCTTTGCAGATCACAACCGGACACTTCAAAAATCTATGTATTATAATTTGTTCAAAAAAATAACTTGTCTTGTTACAGCTGTTAATTTTACCATTTCACTGAGAGTATCTTCAACATAAATGTATATCTGACTTGAAACAGTATCCTACATTTGATATATCTCAGGTTGCTGACAGAATTATTCTGTGAGGCTCAATATTGCCTCTACATTCTTCTCTGAAAAATGCATTAACCATTGCTGTTGTAGCCAGAAGTCAGTGGGAGCCCAACTGGGCATTACAAAGTTCTTGACCAAGTATAATATTGACCTAAATTATTATTCTGTTTTTTATTCTCGTAGAAATGTCCTGAGCATCAGACTAAGACCTTTGTAGTCTGGTGCTCATGAAAATCAGACTGACTGGTTCATGGTTTAATCATTTTGCAACTTCTCAGTATTTTGTTTTGTTTTCCTTCCCACTTGCATACTAGGGAATGTATGATCAAGGTAATACTATGATCCAGTAACACGCATGATGGTAAGCGCATGCGTTCAGTTTCAGGAAAAAAACTGCCATTATCTGCTCTCCTTTCCCTTTCCTTGATAGTTTCAATAACACACATAACATGAAGCATTTGTAAATTGGTATCAAAATGTTTGTGATTTCACCTTAATAAATTTTATATATAAATGCTGTTCTTAATCTTAGCCTTTTTTTCCCCTGGTTGTTCTTATACTGCCACTTCACATTTCATAATCACTTTTTTCTACCAGCTGACCTTTTACAAAAGCTTTTGTTTTTCAGTTATGAAAGCGCAACAGAATCTTAACCATCAACAGAAAACAAATAGGCTTTTGAAATTGGCCTTCAGTATTTTCTCTGAAGGCTTGATAATGTATTAACTGTAGTTGTCGTAGCTCATTCATCTTTGGCAGTCATTTAGACAACGGTAGGTATCAGGCCTTAATCTGTCTTGGAACTGAAAATGTAATGCCTGCTGTATGAAAATACCAGTATGTTTATGGCCCCCAAACTGGGACTCTGAGCCAGTGAATACTGAGATATTTGCAATCGATAAGGTAGAATACAGAGTAATTTACAGGTGGAAATACAAGTAATAAAAATGTTTTTCGTTGTTGAACAGGTGCTGAAGCTCAGTATCAGATCACTCATACCGTCTTTCTCTTGTCCTGTTTTCTTCATCAGAATTCTGTTCTTCAGTAGTCCAAGCTGTGTCTCTTCACCGTCGTTGCTACCGATTAATCATCACAGGCATCTCCTGAGGAAATTCTGTAATAGTGACAGGATGGGGAGGGAGGGCAAGGGGGGAAGGAAGGGATGAGTAGGCACTGGTCTCTTCAGTCCCAGTGATGAGTTGCGCAAGTGCAGGGCTTAACCTACTGACTCTCAGCGGCAAAGTGGCAACAGTTTCAGTTTTCCTGTCCTATTTGGAAGTAGTATACCCAGCTGGAGTCTGAAACACTTCCTAATGTTCTTTGAGTCCTTCTGCCAAGAATTTGTTGGGTTTGTTTGTTACTCTCTAGTCTTCATACAGTCTGGTGCCCTTCCTGGCACTGTGTCACCTCCCAGTTTCTCTGTGGCTGCTGATGTTAGACTGGACCGCCCTGTCTTCTTTGTCTGCTGTAGACAATTGCCAGGGTTCTGCTTTGCTCTCCAATGTCAGTGGCTGCTTTAAAACTGCTGCTTGCTTTCATAAAGAAACTCGCTTTTCAAATTATTAGCAGTGGTGTTTTGAGAAACGTGGGACTCCCTCACTCTTCTAATTTAATTTAATTTAATTTTTTTTCTTCTTCATAAACTTGGCCTTTGTCATTGTCTTTGAGCCACCCAGTCACTGCGGTACTTGTGCTTCCCTGCTTTGGAAGCACGTGTGCTTTCCCACTCACTGCTGTGCTGTAAGTTTCTGCGTAAAATTTCTTTGGCTCTTAATTTACCATTAAAAGCGTTCAATCAGTTTCTTCTCTTTCAAACAGTTAGTTACTGGGTGGATTTGCATATGTCAATGTCATGGGATGAATCTTGCCCTTGCAGCTACTGAAGTTGCCATGTCCTTGTTGCGTAGACTTGCTGGTTGTGTTGAAAGAGTGGTGCATATCCTCTGTTCATTTTTATGAGTAGAGTAGATTCGTTTTGGCAGTTACAAGCTAAGCTTGCTGTCATGTATATGCTCTGACAGACAGAAAGGAGTTAATGAAGGTGCGAGCTATCTGAAAGCAGATATTAAGGATAACCATTTAACTGTGTGATGAGTGAGGATATACCACACTGTAGGCAAGAGGCTTAGAGTGGAAATGAACCATGATTCTTTTATTCGTACAATAACTGTGTTCTGTAGTAGAAATCATTGATCTACTTTTTTTTTAATCCTGATTATTTCTGTAAGTCGTAGGATGTTCTGTCTTCAGTGTTATTGCAATTTCATATTGTTTTCTCAAAAATAAAAAATGTTGAGCATCTATACTAAGTTGCAGCAAAGTTTTTCACCAAGACTGATGGAATTTCCAGTTGGGGATAATTCAAAATGCATGGAAGCTGATTTGCGTTGCGGAAGGGGGGGACGGTATGTTATGGGGAAATAGTTTTCTATCAGTTGACTAGAATCAAGTGGTATATAATATTTTTTTCAGATAAATTTGTTACAGATTTCTAGAAAGACAGCATATTTGCTTTCACAGATATGCTTTGCCATGTGCTGGATTGATAGGCATTGTTACTGCAAAGGGCAAATTATAAACAGCAAAAATAAGGAAAGTGGCAGATGCAGTGTGACTCTGACAACTCAAAACATGTTGCAACTTAAAAAGAGATGAGACTAAAATACCT
Source organism: Rhea americana (assembly GCF_003343005.1). NCBI lineage: Eukaryota > Metazoa > Chordata > Aves > Rheiformes > Rheidae > Rhea > Rhea americana. Next base: position 952,350 of record NW_028186867.1, on the reverse strand, counting down.
AAGTCCTTATTAGAGCAAGCTGACATGGCCAGGGAGTTAAGAGTCAGGCTTCAGCAAAGATAGAGTCAAAGGGATTTCTAACTTCCAAATATTTTAACTTAACTGCTGTAAATAAGTGGAACATCTGAGAAGTGAGACGGTGTTAATATTCTTCTGGTCTTGCTTGAAAATGATGTTTCTTAAAGATAAAATGATAACAGAATATGTTGCACATAAGATAGCCTCTCACATCTAAAGGCTGCAGCTGAGCAAAAATACTGGTTCTGAGATCTGGTGAGATCTTGCTGATTTCTGAATGTGGCTTCCAATTTAAGCCTAAGCTGCTACTGTTCCATCTTTTTCTCTCTCGGTATCTCATCAACTRTGTTCTGTATCAAAATCTGACAAAAATAGCAAATGTGTTCTAGGGTCCAGCTTAAAGAGCAGACAGTATCTGATCAGATTGTCTGCATGTACAGAAGTTTTCACACTGATGTAGTTCTGTCAAGTTAGTATGGTTCAGCATGAAGTTTAATATGCTGTTARCTGTGCCTGGACAGAGTGTAGGGGAAGCTTCTAGGCTGCCTGCAAGGCTGTTTTTTTGAGAAGCTGATTGGAACTGGAAATGGGTCTTTCCATCTGCTCCCAAAGTAAGATCAAAACTAAAAACCCAGTGACTTTTGTAAGCTTTGAGGGGAGGGATGCTAGTCAGTGCTAACAGCCTAAATTTTGTGGCAATGTTGCCAAGTGGAGTTAACTTTTTTTTTTTTTTTTGGTCATCTAGTTTACAGGGACTGCAACAGTTTATAATGTCTATGTGAGTGCTTTTGGCAGTTTTCTTTAAAAAGAGATCATGTGCCTGAAAACTAGGTTAGAAAAGCTATAAAACTGGATCTTACTTTCCCCCTCTAGTTTGTATCTTGCTATTACATATTTCAATGTGCATTAGTCCAGTCCAATAGAGCATCATTTTATTTATATAATCTAGGTCCAGCACTCTTGTTTATTTGTGCAGGTTTTTCCTGGGAAATTTAGTGGGAATTGAGCATCTGTGCAGTATGACAGTTTACTGGGCATTTAGCTAAATGGCAGCTGAGATTTGAAAAACAAAACATTTACAATATCTTAAATATTAGTAGGCTTCAAATATTTCAGGAAGTACTTTTACCTTTTTTGGTGGTTGATGCTGCTTTCTTTATTTCAAAGAGCAAGCTTTTAATCACAGAGTRTAGGTGTGTATCTTGCTGCACTGCATGTGACTGTAGAGATAACARGGGAGGAATTTGAAGCAATAGGTTTCTCAAAGTGCTATGTAAAGAGAGGAGAAACATTCTGTTTTCCTCCTTTTCATGCCATTTTTCTTGTCCTTGCTTCCTCACCAAAGTCTCCTAACCCAGGTAAGTGACCTTGTTACCAGTTGCTGGTGGATCACAACAGGAGAGATCTCACGGRTATTAAGCTGTATTGTTATAAGAAATGAATGAATGTTAACATCTTCAAGAACATAGGAATTTTCCAAAGCATGTGCATTAAATTTGATGGTACTGAAGAGCTAAAAAGTGACTCTAGGGGACCTAATCTGTCCTTTGCTTTCCCACTAGGAAGAGAAGGTTCAACTACAGAGCTTAACGTGGTATTAGCCAGTGGAAAAGCTACGCATAAGGTCTCCTGGTGAGATTTGGTACCAGAGGTGTCATCATGGCTACAAGCACTCTGTAGTCTAATATATGAGCAGGAAAAAGAGCCCTGGCCAGCAGGTGAAGCTGGACAGGCTGCTTGCGATGCTTACCCGCCAGGGTAGYTCAAGGACATTTCATGGCACTGCTTACAGAGCTGTGTGGCTGAGGGAGGGAACTTAAAAGTTTGCGCTTGTTGTTGTGCCTTAATGCGCTTTTAAAAAAAAGACACAAAAAGCACTTTCATTGTACAACTGGAATGCTGAATAGTAACAACATATAAACTACTGTTGCAAATGTTTTGTGAGGGGAGAGTGGGTGGTATTTGGTATGTACCATTTCCCAAAACTTGCATTTTGTATGTTAAATGTTTTGATTACATGCRAAGAAGAGGAATAAAATTGAATCTYGCAATAAAAAACAMAGATAGAGAGCAATACAACTTATCAGCATGTTAAGATTACTTAAAGTTYTGTGGCTTTGTTAGCAAGCATTTAAAACCGTTGGAATCTTYTTGTCTGTGCTGAGAACATTGAAAGCACGGACTACTTTGAGCATGTTACAACTGTTGCATTGCTGAGAGCAATGCAAGTTGCTTGTAGGGTCTGTTATTACTTGCAAGTATATATAATTTCAGTCCTCATTTAACATCAGAAGGAAGAGGATTCAATAAGCATACTCTTTACCTGTCTCTTTCATTAGGAAGGTGTTAAAATAGTCGTTAACAAGCTGAGGACAAGAGCTTAGGTCACCTGATTTCAGAGTGGTTCATGATAACTGACCTGTTGGTCTATGAGATACAGACTGTCTTTTTTGCTGCTCTTGATCTGTCCAGGCCATAGTCTCTGGATGGATAGAGAATGGAAACTGAGAAACTATTTTTTTTTGTGGATTTGTCTGTGTGTGTGTGTTTAGCATATATGTTAGTGTGCCTGCAGCTTCACTCCTGTTTTGTGAAGCTGCTAGGAGAGGGGATTGTTCAAGCTAGTTAACAGCCAGATGAGAGAGGCTGGTGGAAACATTTCCTCATGAGTGTAGGAAAATTGTAGTGAATGCCACTAAGCTTAGTCCRGGCAATGATGGTTACAGCTAAATGCACAACATTTCACAGTGATGGAGGCCCAGGAAAAGCAAATGTGTTTATTGCTGTAGCTTGTGTTGCCTAGCACGTAACACAAGGTTCATAACAACACGCTGTGTRTGTCATCACCGTGTGGCATGGGCATGGATTGATTTTTGTTGTAGTAGGAGGACGAAAGAGTTTGACAAAATATGACTTGGTGAGATGGTTGATTCTATTGCCTAACCTCACAAGCCACAAAAAATAAAACATACTTAACCTCTTCTTCAGAATGCAGAAGTGATTTATTTGAAATTGGGACGTTGCCTTGAGCTTGTGGATGTTTGATGTGGTGACCTTTTGGGTTAAATTAGAATGTGACAAATGTTGGACCTAAGCTTTGAAAAGTTAGCTCTGGATAGCTTTGTGTGTTACTTTACCKTACTCAAAGTACAGCATATTTTATTGGCAATGAAATTAACTTCTGTATCGCTGTTAAAATGCCTCTGAAACTCCACCACAGGTTTCCAGTGTGCTTATTAATTACTTGATGAACAACAAGCAAATGGACCTATTCTTCTACTCTACTCCTCCTTCCCCATRTGTGAAGAAAAACACCATTCCTAAAGGAGAGTGATTTCAGACATCAACCTGAAGGCTAAAGTTACTCACTTAAAGAAGTTGTATGGACTTCCATTTACCTGATCTTTCCCTTTTCTTGCTGCACTCTTTGTAAATAGACAGGACTAGAGTCAAAAGACAGAAATACCCTGCTATTCTAATGAAGAGGAGTAAGCAATTTTAGGTATCTGTACATGAGAGATGTCTCATAGTCATATGAAGGACATATCCTTCACTGATGATGTCTCCTGTAAGAACTTGGGGGAAGYATGCAGGYGCACATARGACACRCAGCACTCTGGAAAAGGGRTGATGTTATGGGATGGCTGTAGATYGCCTGCTTTCCATCCATGCTTTTATGGTGTGCCTACTGTGGAGGATTTGACAGGAGGAAGGGTCTGTTCACTCCCCCCACCATGTGCTGTGACATCTGGGCAGYGGAGCTCAGGGTTGTACTAGCACAGTTACTAGTAGTGTTTGGAAGGAGRTACTGTGAACTGAAGGTGGTGGGAAAATGACCTGGAGTTGTACCATGGCTGTGTTGTAATGGAGGACTCATGCTGCTTAGGGAGYTGATGGCAGAGGCAGGGCTTAGTTGACTTCTAGAGAAACAGAATTTTACAAATTTGCACATGGACATTGGAAATTGTGACTAAGGAGCTTCAAGAGACCTGAGAGAGCAGTCAGCAGTACACCACAGGAAATACGCCTACTGTTTGCTTGGAAGCCCCTTTCAAATAGTAAGGAAATAGAAAAATCGGTTGAATTTTGTTGCATGCTATGCTAAAGACAGGCAATACTAAGAGCCAGCTCAGAAGTGAGAAAGTAAAGATGCATTGTACAGGTCCAGTTTTCAAGTGATTTTGTTTATGCTAGGTTTTATCTGCTATTGTTAGGCATGGTCAACCTAGGCCCCTCTGAAGTGTCACAAAATCTCTTAAAGGATGGACTAATTAGACTGTATAATTTCCAAATATGCTAGTCTTTCTTCTAGTCTCTTCTGGATACAGGTTCTTTTAACATCTCTACCTCTGCCTAGTAATGGGTAAGAGACACTGGATTTCTGTATAGCCTAGTTTATTTTGCTCCTGCTATAGATCTCCTGTCCTCTGAGACAACGTGCTTTCTCTGCAATACCAACTTCTGCTTCTCATATTACTAAAAATAAACCTTATCTATGTGACCTTAGATTCAGAGTTATGCCAGAAAATGTGTTTGAACTCATTTTGTTCAAAGTGAAGCTGCTCCTAGAGCTACTGCATAAAGATTACTCCCTTTTTCTCAGCAGATGGGCCTCTTATGTTCAGCAGCACACCTGAGTACATTTGTTTACTTTAAAAAACATTTCCAATTCAGTATTTTCATTGTTGTAGATGTTATTTTTAACCAGTTGCAGCACCATAAAATGTTTTTTGGGGAAAAACAGCAATTTCMATAAAATAGAACAGGTACTGAAAAACACAACATGATTGCTGAAGATGCTTTTGCTTCTTTTTAATTCATGAAAGGAAAATCAATTAATGTAGGAATTGTTTGCACAAAAACTGTACGTACTTTACTGCAAAGCCTTGGAAGTGCGTTATAATTGTCTTGCCRTAATTAATTACATGCAACTTGTTAATGCTTAAAGGTACATCTGCTAACAAAAAAAGTCTTGGTTTTCCATAATGGAGATGGCCTACTATCCAAAGGGATCTTTAAAGCGTTATTAAATCAGAAATTTTAAATCATTCCTCATTTTTTTGCTTACAAGATAACCACACTGATATGAACCAATTTAAGGAACTATATTTGCAGCACTATTTTTAGTTTCTATTTTGGTGGTCCRGCTTGGAGCCAGGCTTCTCTTGTTAACTTGGAGTTTTCTAGCACAATGTAAAAATGGCTCAGTTTTATTATTCCTCACATTTTGCAAAATCTCCACTCAGAATAACTTTTCTAAATTAACCATGCTTATACAGTTATTTTCTATGTCTTACAAACCACACTAAAAAGAGAATTTAAAAAGCTTGATTGCTGTTGTAAACTTGGAATTTCATCTTTTGTTAACATGTTTAAACTCTAATTTCAAGACTGTAAGCAGCCATTTCTACTGTCATTGTTAATGGGATTTCTAGGTGTGCACAGACTGTAGGATCTAGCACTTAAGGATTTAGAAATGAAGGGTTCACTTCTTGAAGTGATTCCTTACGGCTGGATTTTTCTTTTGATGCTGTGCTGACTCTTCTCAAAAGAGAGTTTACCAACCATCTCGTGATCGGAGTGTGCTGCCTCTCAAGAAGCACTTGGTATAGGTAGGCCATGTTGTGCCTCGGTAATGCTGGGCTAAAAATATCTGATGCACACTTGGAAGTAAAATATTACTAAGTTTCCCAATGCTGATGAGGAAAAAAAGGAAAAAAACCCTGCGTACTGGTACTGCAGAGAGAAGCTGAGGCAAGAAAACTGAATGCATGGCATGTACCAGGCTAGAGTGTGGGTGTGGAAGAGTGCGTGCAGGCTTGCTGTCCCTGCTGGGGTAGGGAAGTGCAGGGGGCAGAGAGCTTTGCTAATCCCAGCATCAGGCATCACAACCCTGTGGCAGCATCCTGGATACATAGCCTGGTGAATCCAGCTCCCCACGGATCTATCTCATTGCCTCCAGTGAGACAGAAGCAAGAAGCAGGTGAACCACTGCTCTTCTGTCCCTTGTGGACAAGGCAACTGTCCACCTCTGAGCTACAGAGCCAGGTCTTTACTCACAAAAGTTTCAGTGTAGGAGATCGTTTGATCCAAGTCACCCAGTCCCAGCTACAGCAATGATTAGACCTGCATATGACTGAGTTCAATGCACTACCTTTATTMCTTCCTCCTCCAATATATAAAGCTAAATTTATAAATATATAAATACACATATGTAAATATGAAGCTAGCTTTATTTCAAGCCTTAAATGTAAATGATCTAAGCCTAAATAAATAAATAAATAAGTGCCTGTGTGTCTGTTTTATCTGAAACCATGTTTACAGCTRTACGATTTAGAAACTTTTCTTGTAGTTATCAGACTTTCCTCACTTATAGAATGGAGATAGAAGCAGAGAGCCAGCTGCCTCGGGTGCTGTGCTTGTGCTCTCCACTGACTGCATGCAATAGTAGCCCCAGTCTAAAAATTCATGAGAGGATAACTGTTATTTAGACAGTGCACCACAGAGCTGCAGCCAGTATCTATTACTAGACCAATATAGGTAATTGAAGTGTGGACAGAAAAATAGATCAGAAGCAGTTTGTTAGGCCTAGTGTCTTTTGATTGCTCTCTTGGTGCACGTCATTCTTGTATCCCAGGAAAATTTCCCACCGTTAGAAAACTATTTACCAAGTTTTAAAACAGGATGCATCTTCACATGCACAGAATTGGTATCCACTAAGCTTCAATATAAGCTTTTCTCTTCTAGGCAATAAAAGTTCTCATTATCCTCCTGAGGCACTAACAATCTTTCATTTATTGCTTTTAGGTCTCCCAGCAGGCTACAGAGCAAATAACAAATGAGTGCTTTGATTTTTACAAAGTTTGAGTAGATAGTATGTTTTCATAATGCAGAAATTATTACACAGATTGTCCTGACTGGAGAAATGATTTCTAACATATTGCACAGTTTTAAGGGGAAAAATTCATTTTGAGAACAACCCTGTGTCCTGGGAAAAGATGGGAAGAGATAAACAAAATAAATAAACATTTGGAATGGAAATGGTGAGTTAGAGCAGCCCAAAGTGGAAAGCGGGACTCAAGTGTGTATCTCTGCATGCGTGTGCGCTAGTTTTACATCCTAACTCAGGAGCAAGTACCCATAGAATCTTTCCCTTCTTTCCATCATCTGCCTGTATGGTTGTGTCARCTAGCGTATTTTCAGTATAAAGAGGAATACTGTAAGAAGTCCTGGCCAGCTAATGGCTGATAATATCGTGATATACTTGAAACAGTTAATTTGATATTGTTATTTCTGATCTTTTTTCTTCACATTAAATTTTGATACTCATTTTGCTTTCAACTTGAAAATGTGCTAGCTTTGCTGTTTGGTTTTAACCATGCACGCCCATCAACAGCTGATAGCTTTACGTATCATAAAAACAAGCTTGAGAAATTCTGAGTTAAGAGATGGAGGGGGCTCCTGAGAAGTTGCCTTTGCGCTGATCACAGGTCAGATGAGGATTTCACCCACGTGGCAGGATGTGCAGCTTGTGTCAGTCAGCAAAGCTGGCCTATACACTGCTTTTTTGGCCTCTTTCTGGTGTCAGAGGCTTGCCTGCCGAAAGCAAGAGGTCACAGTTAGTGCATGCACTGCTGAAAATATGCCTTTTGGCATAAGGGTCCATGCTATAAACCAGCATAATTTAGAGCAGTCCTCAGGATTGGGTTAGAAGCAGTGCTTTGGTAAGAACCGCGCTGTCATTCCTTTAGGATGTGCTGAACAAATCCTTAGCTGAGCAACACGAATAAGGCCTCGGACGCACTTCCAAGCTATGTCAGGGGGCTACAGAGCAGCAGCGGAGCTGCAGCACCTGTCAGGAACTGTGTGAGTCCTTCATCTGCCCCATGCAAAGAGGTGCGTTTTAGCGAGCCCTGGGAAAGGGTATGCGTGTGGATGGCAGCTTGCGGAGTCGCTGCAGCTCCTGTGTCTGAGCCTCAAACTGATCTGTCAGCTCTTTAAACAAGCCAAAAATTAAAGGAAACATGCTTTCCGTCTGTTCAAGCTGAGCTTTTGTCCTCAAAATAATAAAAAGAATATTTTTCTGAATAAACAAAACATTTGTAGACTAAGTTGGAGGACTTTAATTAACCCACCCCTATTTCTTACTGATAAGGAGGAGAAACCATCTTTCCAGGACAGCATAAGCTCTTTGCCAATACAGGCCTACAATGCAGAATTATTTATTAAATCTGAAGAATTTTTCTTCTAAAGTTTTTCTGARTTTTCCATTCCTTACACCTAGTCCCCACACTGTTTGTTTCTTTCGTCCTCCATTGTTTATTGATGCCATAGTTTTTTAAATATGTTTTTACTATGACTCAGRTTAGCTCTGTCTAAGTGAAACCCCCAAGAATTCCTTTTCTTCAGCCTTACAGCTGGGGCCTTCATCATGCACTCACTTTCCTACTGCTATCTCCTTGCATTGTACACCAGAGCCTCTGTGTGCCCTAGATCCCTATACCAGCATCCACCACTGCCTGAGGGTCTAGATGTCCTCTCACCTTCTYTTTTCACTGCACCTTGGAGCGTGATGAAGTTGCCTCTCATTTTCTGTTACTCTTCATATGCGTGCTCGCTATAGGGTGTACGTGTCCTCCATCCCTCCCTATCTACACATCCTGGGTCCTCATTCTTCCCACCAGCCTCCTGTGCTGTTCTAGATTCCCATCTCCTAACTCGGCCCTCAAACTAAGAGACCTTTTACCTCCTCTGCTGATCTTTTGTTTTCCTTCTTACTCACCAATATTCCTAACTAAACAGCCTGGGGCCCTGTTAAGGATAAGGCTTAGAAAAAAATAACAGAAAAAACAATTAAATATATCTGTCTTCAATGAGCTCCAAAGCTCTAATCAGCAAAGTAAAAATGGAAATACTGTTGCCCTAATGCAGATCTCAGAGGTGAGATACAGCGGGCATAAGGAGGACAGATGGAGTAAATGAGATTCAATATCGCAGCCAACTTTGGGTTAATCAGTCTGTACTACCATCATTCGATAATCTCCTTATTCACTGCTTTTCTACCTAAACTGTCTTTATTTTTTTCCCCTTGCACTTTTAAACCCTCAGATCTAAGGCTCCATGCCCCTGTGGTGAAGAAAGCAAACCAGAACTTTCTTTTGAACCTGTTACTTTTGCTCTGTTGTTTATTGGGTAAGTGTAATTCTCCTTTCTCCAAGAGCAGGGCTTTTTCTTCACCATGGCTGAACAGCAAAAGTCAGTTAGCTATGGCCTTGTCTCCCCAAGAGAAATGTGCTGTTTTGCTGTTACTCTCAAGTCTGTTTCCAAACACTACTGATCCCCACAAAAATGCATTCTCAGCATGCACAACATAATAAAACTGCTGTCTGAGTAAGATTTACTTAAACAATTGCTAAACTCCAAGGATGCCTATGCCATTAGAGAGCCTGTGCAGAGAAAAAGTCAATCTTAGAGTAACTTCACTGATATTACTAGTCGTCCTGTCACTGTAGTGCAATGGTTCTTGCTAAGTTATTACTGCATGCCCTACTACTGCATTAGTACATAGGATTCCTAGTGTATACTGTGACCTCATTTTGTGAGCAAACATAGGACTGAAAAAAAAAAGAAAAAAGAATCATTCCATCTCCAATCATTCCATCTCCAATCTGGTTTACRGTCTAATGATGTAGAGCTGTGGGTCTGTATCAAGTCACAGAGAAGCAGTGTTTGCAGGAACCTATATAAAATGCTGCAGACATCTGCTTACTGTTTTTCCCAGCATTAACTATTCCCACAGGAAGCTACACTGTTTTTTTGTGACTTCAGCCTGCTGCCAGAAGCATGAGTGTAAGCAGGTGGATGAGTATCTGGAAAGATGAGGTAATGCAGTTTCACCTGAGATGTGAAACGTCCTGGCCTCCATGACAATGTTGATAAGGCAGGCCCCACTTGGCCTGGCAGGTGCCCACCTTTTGGAAGACAATGTGGGAAAATATATCTCAAGAATCAAAATACACTTCTGAGTAGGTCTTAGATATAGCTTAGTGAGAGGCTTTTATTTTTTCCTTCAGTCACRTGCTTTATCATGGATATGAGTTTAGGAACAGGATCATTGTCAAGAGAACTATGAGTGTATTCAGATTTGCTACCAGGAAAAAAAAACAGTATCAGCAGAYTGAGCGAACATATCATTGCAATTAAACCAGACGAAAATTAAAACCAGATCCAAACACTCCCATAATTTGAAGGCTTTGAAATCCCAAACTACATCTAAGTTTTGTAGCTTAAGCAGATACTACTGACAAATGCATTAGCTGTCCACCTTAGGCCAAGGTCTTCCTGAAGCCAGGGGCTGATCTCGTAACAGGTATCACATCACATCACATGCTCCACCCCTGTTCTTCCCAGGTTTAATATAAGAACAGAAGAATAGCCACACAGATTTTTTTCTTTAGAAACTGTAATACTTTTTAAAGTATTATGGATGTATCAGTTAAAATCCAGTCTGTTCAAATTTGGGGTGAAAGGTAGGGTGGCAAAGCAGATGAAACCCTTCTTTGATCCAAGGTCTACAGGCTTCAGGGGAGTTATGTTGGTTTTTTGATCAGGTCCTCCTTTAAAAGCCCTATTAGTCATACGAATACAGATTCTGTGCTATTGGATCACCTGGCAGCACAAATGTAATGATATCAGATGTGAGCATCATTGCATTATCTTGAGTGGAAAATATGGTGCAAGAGGATAAGCAATACCTTATCCAAAATAAATATAGAGCAATTCAGACAGACTRTGTAACCCTCTAGGATAAGACACACCTCCTACTTACATCTTTTGAACCAGTATGAACCAGCAGTGAGAGTCTATCTAGCACTTTGTAATCTATAGTTGTTAGCTATGGTGTGTGACACCTTAGAATCACAGAATGGGTAAGGTTGGAAGGGACCTCTGGAGATCATCTAGTCCAACCTCCCTGATCAAGCAGGGTCACCTAGAGCATGTTAGACACGGTTGCATCCAGGCAGGCCTTGAATATCTCCAGAGAAGGAGACTCCACAGCCTCTCTGGGCAACCTGCTCCAGGGCTCTGTCACTCTCACGGGGAAGAAATTCCCCCTCAYACTCAGGCAGAACTTCCTGTGCTTCAATTTATGCCCATTGCCTCTTGTCCTGTCACACGGGACAACTGAAAAGAGTTTGCCCCCGTCCCCTTGACACCCTCCCTTCAGGTACTTGTACACATTGATAAGATCCCCCCCTCAGTCTTCTTTTCCCCAGGCTGAAGAGGCCCAGCTCTCACAGCCGTTCCTCACAGGGCAGGTGCTCCAGCCCTCTGATCATCTTCGTAGCCCTACACTGGACTGTGTCCAGTAGCTCCATGTCTGTCTTGTACTGGGGAGCCCAGAACTGGACACAGTACTCCAGATGAGGCCTCACCAGGGCTGAGTAGAGGGGCAGGATCACCTTCCCCAACCTGCTGGCAACAATTTTCCCAACGCAGCCCAGGAKACCATTGGCCTTCTTGGCCATAAGGGCACATTGCTGGCTCATGGTCAACTTGTCATCCACCAGCACTCCCACCACCTTAACCATCCACCACCTTAAAACATCTTGTCCAACCACAGCTTAAGCATGTAATAAAACAAGCTATTTCATACAAATTTTCAATCCTACAAGCACATGCTTGTAGCTGAAGTCTTCACAGCAAACATATGCATGGTCAGGGGAAGCTGTTGTGTGTCCATAATTAAGTAACTAGCTAAAAAGTTGCACAAAAGGGGCATTAATCAATTACTTGCACATTTCAGTTTGGTAATAAAACTGGGAATGTTTAGCTAATATGCCTGAAATTATTCCAGGCTGGAAGGAAATCTTTCCGCCCTCAGCTGGAAATATTAAACAATATGAAGTTTTCTGGATGATGGTATCCAAACACTAGTGCTGCAACATGCTTGTGCAAGCTCTCTAGCACAGCTTCTCAAGAGGTTCMTGTACCAAGAGATTCAGAGGTTCATAGTGGGACCAGAGGGGGACTTTCTATCTGAAAATATGAAAAGGGCACATTCTAGAAGTGTGTTCCTCTGCTGTTAAACTAAGAAGCGCTGTTCATTCCCTTACTTGGCTCTTTTAATATAAGCCAAATGACAGGGAGAATGTTGGCATATGCCTCCACAAAAATCAGGGATGTCTTTGCAAATCATTTGCACAAGAAATCATCTACTTGAAAAATGCTGTCTTATTTATAACAGTATCAGCTGGAAAGAGACAATCGGAGTTCCTGGGTATAATATTACATGCTTAAATGACACCTGAAGCAACGCAGAACTGTGCTGGGGCGAGGGTGAATATAGCTGCAAATGGTATTTTTGGCTGTATTCAGCCCTGTAAATTAAGAGGGCTAATCAATATGCTGTAGGAAGTTTGATTATCTTCCCATACTCRTTTGATACCACTACAAAAGGAAACATGGCAGTGATTTAAACACAGCAAGTCTCTCTGCAAATCGGATATTTAAATCTGCTTCAGTAGAAAAGGAATCCTGAAGAAGAGAGGAAGCTTATTTTCATAACAAGGTGGAAAATGTAATCATCGGTCTCCAGAGAGGCTTTAAAATGTAGGTAGTAAATACTTTACAAATAAATTTTAAGGTGATTATCCGCTTAGTGCTGTGCCTTAACCCTTAAATCCTCTGTGTGAATCCAACTTGGGGGAAAATATCACCTAACTCATGTTAACTGAGCTATGGCAAGATGATGTCAAGTTCCAGCAAAGATAAAGCTATTTTTGTATATGTTATCATGTTTATGTAAACAGTATCTGGATCCTTCTGTAATGAGGAAAACTAATCACTGTACAAGAAAAACAGAGCCACAGAGAAGTCCTTTAAAAATCAGGTGAAAGCTGCATGTATTTTTCAGCTCTCCTTTCCCAAACTACCTGTCCAGCCTGCACTGGAAAACAACCGCAGAAGGCCGTGGTGCTGCCGCAGAATGAATTAAATCACTGGGCCGCCTGGTGGGAAGGCAGGGGTAGAGCCGCTTTTATGGGAAAACCTAAATCTGCCAGGAGGGTGGGATTCCCATCGCCGCACCCTCCTTCCCTCTGCGTTTCGTCTCCTCCCAGCAAAACTGGCCCTCGGGACMGAGGGCTGCTCCCCTGGCTGACGGCTCGTGCCCCCTCGTCCAAGTGTGCTTAGCTGCGCATCACATCCTCAATCTCACTGTGTAAACCGCATGGGGAACAAAGTTGTGCTGTATTTTGATTATGGTTTGGCTGCATGTGGCCACAGAATCAAATACACCCTGGATTGTCTATTAGTAGATGAGTAGATTTAAGCACTTTCCTGAAAGCTTCATCTTCAGGAAAGAGTTAATAAACCGAACTATAATAAATCACAGCTTCTTTAAAAAAAAAAATTTAACATGCTGTATATCATTTTTTTTCTCTTTCATACCTAGCTTTGAGTTAAATTTATCACTAAAATGTGGGAGATGACTGTAAAATAATTAGATGAAGTGTTTTCCTCACCACCAACTATGTTTAGTATTTAAAATGACGTATTACTACGAAGTACGGATTGGATTGTTTATTCACTGAAATATGGTCAGAGTCTAACAGTATTTCTGTTCATTTCTCAGCCCTTAAATAACCTGTTCTTTCTCATCTGTTGTTTTTTCTGGAACTTAAGCWCTAAAATGTCCTTCAGTGTCTTCTCTTCATTTTTAAATTTATGCTCTCTATATAGAATATACATACAATTCTCTGTAACTGTAATTCTCTGTAATACATATAACAACTCTGTAATATATTATGCTTCTATAGATGTTTGCATAGCTTCTTTTCAATAGGTATTTTGAAAGTTTCCCAAGAACWTGTTTTTGATCCTTGGTATTTCCAGCTATGTGTAAGATATAAATCTCTACTGCTTTCAGTAGCCAAAGCTATTCCATCTAACAGCTTGGTATACATAATCCAAAGAAGTTTGGACACTACGCTAATTGACTGATATAAACAAGTGACTTCAATAAATAAATTAAGTAGAAATATAAAAACAACACTGTCATGTAAAGCGATTTAGTTTATACAGGAATCTAAGTGCAAAATGTCATCCTTTCAATGCCAAATACAGTATTAATATGGGATGGGAATGAGCCACTTACTTCTGCTAACATCGCTACAATCTCAACATTCTGTCGCAATTTCCAGTGCAAGAATTGGAAAAAGCAYTCTTCTAGGCCTATTGGAAATGGTCCACTTCACAGATTATTCAGCATTTTTCAGTTTTTCTCRTATATGAGTCATGATTTGAGAAGACCTCAAGTCTCACCTCAGTCTTCTTTGCCCACCAGGGAGATTCTGGACTCTCCWATTTGCACATCTTGTTACAAACCGCCACTGCAGCCCTTGCATGGTGTTGGACAAAGGAGAACCCCGCAGGTCCCTCTGGGCCCCTGGGCACTGAGGTGCTGGTATTGCAAGAGTAGACCTGGACCAGGGCAGGCCCAGGACAGGCCCTAAGGCCTGTAATCCTTTTGGGGACTGGAGGCCTCTGGTTTGCCAGCCACCGYTAGTCATTCTTACCGGTAAATAAACGTAAGAGATAAAAATGAGATATTTAAGTAATTAATCCCTTCATTTAAACAAATTCAGTGTATTTGAAGATATATGCAAGGAAATTAAGCATAGCATATCTTATACACTTGATGCTTAGCTGCAAGATATCTCATTTATTCCTTTTTTCTAACAGGCTGTCAAGTTAAGGTACMATCAAAGAAAATTTTCACATTCTCCCCATACTTGTGTCCACTCTTTGATGAGTTTCTTTCTGGCCTTTGATTCCCTGAAATGGCTGCAGGGGATCTGTTTCTCCTCTTTCCCCTTCATTAGTTAATGGCATCTGTTAAATATAGCTTCGTTGAAGGGGTAAACTCTTCATGACTGACTTAATCAGGACATTAACTTGACCATTTAATCCTGGTGAACTTCTTTCACTTTAAATCAGTGATACTGCATTTTACTCAAGCCCAGGGAAATCCAGACCAATATGCCCTAATGCTGCTCAAGCACAGGCTGTCCATGAATATTCTGAAAGCCTGGAGAGGAGAAGGCAACTTATGTAGGGCCAGTGGAGATGTCAGGGGAATGATACCCCAAATACCTTCAGTCCAGTATAATCCCTAGCACACTATCTGTGGATCAGGGAATGGTTGACAATTGCTTGTCAGAGAGAACAAATGGATCCTTCCTAGTTTCACCTTACTGCAGAAAATTGGTTTTGGAATAAGAAATTAAGAAAACAAATGTGACACAGATGTGTAACTAATAAATSCTGGCTGCATCTGTGCATGTATTTACATTCCTAAAACTGCTGCCACGTGAGATGTGTGATAATTTGCTGAAGGTGTCAGAACACAGCCAGCATGGTTGGGCACATGAGAAAGGTGTAGAATTGCATAAACATGCACAGAAAAAACAGAAGGGTGACAGACTGGATCACACATCTGGGAATCATCCTTGTTTCTGCTCTCCTGCCTGGAAAACTCAGGACAGCCTCAGATGCTCCCTGGAAAACCCTACKGTATTCAAGGATGAGGCTTACCTCTTGACTTTGGATGTGAACAAGCAGGAGCATTCTCCACTGTCACAGTGGTGGTCCCAGGGCTTCCATTATTTTCTGCAGCCTTTGTTTAGGTCTGCCTCAAACCCTTAATCCCCTTGTTCCTACAGCAGCTGTACTAATGCATTTTCAGGCACGCGTGGCAGTTGGTAATGTTTCTAAAGGACCCAGCAGCAGCCTCTTTCACAGATACTTCTGCCCAGAAACGACATCCGGTGCCTCTGCCCAAGCTGAAGTGGACTGAGCCACAGGAACATGATCCCCATACGCACAGCCCCCACCACATCGGTTTACTGCGTCTCTGCTGCCACGCAGCATGAACGATTTTGGCTGTAATGGTAGCTGGAGTGGAGGTGGTTTGGCAACAAGCGCGGGAAGGTGAAGAAACCTTGGCCCAGGCAAGGGAGGGCCCACAATGAACGGCCAAAGATATACCAGGCCCAGTGTGCCGTACCAAGCACTGCAGAATGAAGGTTACGTCTTCAAAACCTGTGGCTCTCTTTTACTCAGGAGAATCACTGTGTTAGCAATATGTCAGCATTTACAAGCCGCTCTTTGGTGCCCACAAACCAAACCGCTCATCTTCTGAAACACTACCTTCAGCTTGCTGCTTGCTTCCTCCCACATCGCCTTGCCTTCCTGTGCTTACTGTGCTGCAGAGCACCTYGACCCACTGGATCCGAATAGGCCAKCTGCACTGCTGCYGGGAATCACASGCTGCACACTGTCAACTACTKGGCAAAATTACCCCAGTAATATCCACARGATTTTTCACAATGAGCAAACCTTCATCAACAGAAACCAAACTAGATTACTACTATARGTGTGCTGCAATAAAAGGTCTGCCATGCTGCCTTTGATCATGCACTCACCCCCTTGAAAAGTAGATTTCTAATTTTCCAAGTAGGTCTTTTTACAGTTTTTCCTATATAGTCTAGKGGAGAAGAACAAGAAGCTGCAATTAACTGCATTGACTAGGATCAAAGTGGTACCATGATTGTTTCAAAGCTGTCTAATATCCTTCTTCAAATATATATATATATTCATAGATAAATTCAACTCGATCAGAGCTGTTGTCACTGACCAAAAAATGTTCCTGCCCTAGCTACAGAAGATCTTTATGCTCAGGGGTCATCTAAAAGAGCCAACAGACAAAATCATGCCTTTGCAAACAGTGAATCAAACACTTAATTGCTACCTTCCTACTAGAATTACCCAGCACTGCATCCTTGGAGTGCATTTTCAGTACAGGCGATTACCTARTGACATAATTACACGTAAAGCAGCTTATGTTGAATGTTATAAGGACCTACAATGAACCAGGAAAACTCAGAGAAATCATTCATCCTTCTAATCCTCATCTCAACAGATAAGTCATGATAGAGAGGCACTAAAGGCAGTGCAGAACAGTCTTAATTCTATTTCTGTAGAATAAGTGTTTCTCCTAAATGCTGAGACATAATGTGATATCTGAAATATTCTGAATAAAACATGCCAGATACGTGTGCTGCCAGTAGCCCATGTGCAAAACACATCATAGTTTGGTTGCTGTGGTTGTGGCAAATAAGAAGTGATTCTCTGCAAAGAGCAGGATGGAAAAAAAGTCCATAGCAGAGAGGGAAAAGACTTTGTTGGTTCTTTCACTGCTGTTATCTTCCATGTTCACAAACACTGCTTTTTTACCCAGCTTAGAGTATTAAATACGCTAAGTGGTACAACTCCAGGCASACATTTTTAAGCACTTTTTGTTGTTAACCTATCATCTCACTTATTTTTAAAACTGATGRTGTAAACTATTTTCCTGAGTCAGGGGTTTAAGTATCATTTTAAAATCAAGGCCAAAAGTCATGCCTTTAAATAAAAATATGATATTGTGCTTTTGCCTCCAAGCTGGGGGTCAGAATTAATGCCAGTTTATACCGGCCCATTCACTTGCCTGCAGCTACAACTGGTTCTAGATCAACACACATTTAATGCRTGTAGCTCGCTTTTATCTCTCAAGGTCCAATCATTACTAAAGATAGGGAACAACAAAAGGCTTTAGAGGGAAATTATTCAGTGCTTTCCCTTTTTCCCTATTAGACACAAATCAAACTTTCCCTTCTGTATTTTGTTTTGTATTTTAGCCAAGTTTTTAATTTTTTCCCATGATTCAAGCAGAATCCCCTGCTGCCCTWAGTTTATCTAGTCCATAAAATGGAACTGTATCAAAGTGTTCCTATAAATYGAGATTAACCATGACAGATGCATTTCCCATTTTCCAAATTGTCTCTAAATTCCCCTAAATTAAGCACACAAATATAATGACAAAAAGAACAGTTAAAGAAGCTGTTTCTAAAAGATAAATTTGTCTTAATCTTAAATAGGCACAGAACAAACTGAAGATATAAATAAATAGATTTTAAATAAATAATAATAATAGATAATAAATAGATTTTAAAATTTTAGTATGTGCTAATATGGTTTGCTGAACTGGAGCTGACTTTAGTTGAGCATAATTTCAAAAAACAGTTAATTTCAAACATGAGTTTATGTGTTTTGCTGAATTTTGGGGCTTTACTATCCTCCAGAAAAGCAAACAAAGAGTTCTACAAAGGGTTCTACAAGCCCACCACTGAGAAGCTTTCCTCCTTTCTCATTTCAAGGCAARTTACCCCTGGTAGCTGTATTTTCAAATGGTAAAATAAACACATTATTTAGATGAACCATTCTTCCTTGGGAAAGGCTGGTTAGTCAAGGCCACACTAACTAATAACAGAAGGCAGAGGAGACAAGAAGAAAAAAAGACCAAGTCATTTTGCACAAAAAAAAAAACAAACAAACAAAAAAAAAACATGCTGAGAAAGAAATTACTCAAGGCTTGACAGCATATGAAAAGACATTTTTAATTCTCTGTACACCAGCCTGACTAATAGACAAGAGGAACCGATTTTGTTTTTAATTTAGCATACACAGTCCTCTGCTTTGCATTAATAAAATATGCAAACATTTATAGTGTTGAAATATTAATAATAAAGCTTACATCTAATACTGAACAAAAGAGAGACAAAATCACATTAATTAGGAAATTAATTTTTGGTTGTCCTGAAAATAATTTAAGAAATAAATTTAATAATAAACAAAAAATAAATACTTTAAAAGGAATTTTTGGATAGTTTTGATTAGAAAAACTGCACCCAGATCATTACAGACCTATTGGAGAACAAGAGTTTTTTCTCCACATTCAATGAAAAGAAATTACTTAAGGTAGGGGAGACCAGGTATTTTCTCTACCTTCAAAATCTGAATCCATATCATGCAAAAATTGAGGAAATGCTGTAGTCATCTGATAGACTAGACTAGAAATGAGAGTTTTTCCTCTTCACACTTCTCATTCTCTGTAAGTGATTAAACATTGACTGGGGCAGGGAACAGACCTGGGTCCCATCTCCTGGGAGAATACCCCAGCCACCAGCCCACAAAATCATTCTTGATCACTTAGTCTTTTTCACAGTAGCATTTATGCGCAATGAGACAAGAAGCTTAAAAAAAGTGCATTTCAGTGTATTTTTGAACCTGATGTTGGGTGGCACCCTACGAAATGGGAGGAAGTCTGACAACAGGAGAGTGGGTCTGAACTCCTTCCAGAGGAACGCACTAACCACTAAGGCTTTTCTTCCAGAAGAAGAAAGGATCAAAGAAAACTTTATTTTCTCACTCCCATTTTCATACTGGCTGGCAACTGTTTGCATAATCTCCCTTACAACTTAATTAGGATGGACTGAATGGGCAGAGGGGATGGGGAGCATGTGCACTATATTTCTGAATTAGCTTTACTGATTTTCAAGTCACTCAAGGCTTGGAAACAAGAGGCCTTGAATGTTTACGGATCAGTGTTTCAAGAGAAAAGGTTGATTGGAGCATAAACCAACGCATACCAAGCAAGAAGATAATGCTCATCCCTAATCGGTAGGGAAAGGAGCTGCCTTGTCMGGTGAAGAAATGAAACTCTCATATATAATGAAATTGCATGATGTCACTAACATTCTAGAAGAAAATGTGAAATCCTCATGGACAAAAGTTGTAGATCACAAACACAAAGGTAAGAGAGAATGAATGAAAGTAGTGCATTTATGCGTTCACAACTTCAGGCTTTTCTCATTGTTTTGCATGATTCAGTATCACTTACTAAGACTGTTACTTTGCCTTCGGGCTATTTCTGCTCTGCTTCTATCTTTTCTGTTCTGTTCTTTCTCTCTCTTCCCCTCACTCCACGCCTCCTTTCTTTTTCCTGCTAAGCTTCTTTGTTGAATGAAATCCTAATTCACATTCCTTGAAAGAACAGGTCTTTCTCCTTTTCTCTCCCCATTGCTGAGGTCCTCTGCCATCAAAGARCTGAAGCTATCATAAGGTTTAGCATGGACATTACAGTGAAACTAATCAACAAACCAAATCATAATTTATTCACGTGTGGATGACTCTGCTTACAAATAGGGAGCTATTTCAATCTGTTTCACTGCAGTGTGAGAACGTTATCCACTTTGCCTCTTCTCAGTTGTGTACAACTGTGATTGCACTGAAGAAAAAAGGAACCCTGTATTCGTTACATGAGGAAGATCATAATAATATGGGAGTGGAAAGGCAGGACAAAAACTGGCAACTCTTACACTTACAGATACTTTTTCCTATTTAATGCAAGTTAGTTAACTGAAACGGACCACAAGTATTTCTCAGCTCCCTTCTAATTATCTGTCAGAAGGACTAAAAGGGTGGAGTTTCACACTGCAACGGCATAATTCACACAGATTTATATGAATCCATAAATTCACCCCTGCACCATCTGCTGCTCCTCACTCTTTGGTCCTTGTCTCCTAAGCCCCCTGCTGACCTCCACCTCACACCAAATATCCTTCATTTTATAATGGTAGTCAGGGCTATGATACTACAGATTCTCCGACTGAGACAGTAATTTGTCTCAGCTTATTCCACAAAAGGGGTAGAGAGGAAGAAAATGTGGGAAGACACATAACTATTCCCAGAACTCCATCCCTTCCTGCACCAGCCTTTCCAAAACCCATTAGTCAGAGCCTCTCTCTGAGGATCGCAAAGCCGACTGTTCATGGTTATTTCCCATGAATCTAGGACTGCCACTCCAAACTAATGGACTCCTTTGCAAATACGTATCATGCGGGAAACAGTGTGGAGAGCTTCACCATTTCACAGATAATTCTCTTACTGAGCACTCAAAGAAATTACATCCTATTGCAAAGTAAGTACATGCCAAATTTCAGAATTTTGAACTATTTTTAGTGTTATGAAAGCAAGCAAGAAAATAAAATATACATCCCCAAAATGTTTTAACTGCAAAAATTTATTTTCAGAGTCTAAGTAACTCAGGAGATGCCTAAAARCTTTTGTGAATGGTGAAAACAGTCACTTGAAAGCATATGTGTCAATTGAAAAATACCAAACTATAGGAAAAAATATAAGCAAATTAAAATGTGAATTTGAAACCTTAAAATCAGTTTTAACTAACTATACCATTATTTCTTCAATGAAATAATAAAGTAGAATAAGTTAAGAAGCAATTTATTCAATTTGGATTTTGCCTTGTCAGTTTGCTTAGAAATAATTCAGTACTCTTGTCAGATAGGATGAAAATCTGTCATGAATGCTTCATGGAAATACATCTTTATTATATTTGGTATTATAATCTGTTTCTTCTGAAGGCTACCTTGGTAACTGTTTTACACTGATATTCTACATGTTGTGCAGTAAAAATCCTTTTGTATCAAAGGCAGCTAAACCTTCAAAGAATGCTGAATCATATCTCTACAGTAGTCTGTATCTTGATTTCTGGCACTTTGCTTTGTCTAACTCATTCAATGTACAGGTACCAAAATGAAGAGAGAAACAACAAATATTGACTGAGTGACCCTACAAAACAAAACATCGTGTTGTACCTTGTTATCTTAAGTATCTTAAGAAAAGATCTTTGACAATTTATGCTCCTCTTTCTACTTTGGAATAAGATAACTATGAAAGATAGAGAATTGCAAAGGAATAGACATAGGAAAAGAAGGACCTCACTACATTAGCACATAAGCTGAACATGTACAATGTATTTGGCAGTTTGAGGATGTGCTCCTCTGTGCAAAAATGTAATTACATAGTTCAACAGGAAAAGCTAAAATTTACTTACCTGTACTTCACATTAACTTTTCTGCCTCTGAACAAGTGCATAGGATCAGATTCTCAAATCAGATGCAATTTAATGAATTAAGTGCCAATTTATACTCAAAATCTTGACTCTGTGCATGTATTCACCCTGTCTTTCTGAGTAAGGCTAAAAACCTACAGCAGAAGAACTATAAGAAGTAAGGAAGCAGGATGCCTGGGGAGCTGAAGACGACTAGGGTACACTAGCAACTGTAGCACAGTCTGGGTAGAAGTTGCTTATATGGAACTTAGTTTGTCTGGAGTCTTTCCTGAGCACTGCCAGAAAGCTTCAGAGAGATGCTGTCAGGCTCTTCTTATTTGATAAGTAGAAAGGGAAGAAAAAAAAGAGGCTTAGGTGAAAAAATGTGTGAATTCTGTTATCAATTTTGCATGCTGAGGATGGTATCAGCCCATTTCTTAATAAAACAAAATGTCCTTTCTCCTCTCTCCATCCCCATAAAAATGAGAGATGAGTGAGAAAGAGACCTAGGGAAAATCATATGACTGTAGGGGACAAAAAAAAGAAAAGATATAAAGGAAGAGGTCAAAGAGTCAAAGATAGTGAAATAGGAAGGGAAGAGGATTGCTGGGTTTCCAAAACTCATAGTAAAGTGGAAGACAAGAGCCACATGTGCATACCAAGGTCCTCTTGAAAAGCTAAGGATTTCACCATATCTCTGCAGCTGTCTGAACTCAAGGACCACCCCATGGGACTAATTCCCTGCAAGCACCAATATCCAGCAAACACGTTTAAAAAGAAGAAGAAATCAAAGAAACTTTCTTCTGTATTGTGGGTCTGGAGAATGGAAAAGGCTGCCTTCTAAGGCAGTGTCCCTCATACGCTGGATAGCCTACTCCTATAGCCAGGGGATGTGCTCAACTTGGCCCCACTGTGCCTGTCAGACACAGGCTTCTACACAGCAACGAAATGCTTAGCCAGCCCAGTTCTCCTTCAGTGATCAGAGCCATCTCCTTTCCCCTTGAACTGCAGATGCCTGCTTCTCCAGACACTGAGCCAGCCATAGGATGTATACATTTTCTTCTTTCCTTTTGAGCTCCTGACTTTGGGGCAGCAGCTTACTGCATTATTTGGGATGCCTCAGTGTGAAGGCAATGAATAAATGGAGGCTTTGATTCCAAGCAGAGCAAATTTTTTCGCAAGCAAAATATGTATAGTCCTAATGCCCAGAAAGAGTGGATTTTATATCACAGATAATTTATTTCCACAGTATGTGGTATGTACAAATATCCTATTTCTACTTCCTCCCCTGCAGTCTTTGGCTCTCCGTAGTAATGGGAAATAATGACAGATCCCTGAACGAAAACAACATGATTTTATATGTATCCCTTACACTTATCCTGTGCTGATAGTGTTGAGCAGTGAGGATTCTCATCTGTAGAACCTCAGCTAACAGCCATTGAATTATTTGTGATTATGTGTATTTCACACCCCCCCCTTTTTTTTTTCAAATGGCTTCACTGCCTCCACTCTCCTACTGTGGTCAAACTTGTCTCAGTATAAGTCTGTTCAGTCTCCTAGAAGTGCAGGGCCCAGAAAGGGGTAAATCTGAAGATACAATTGCAAATGCAAACTGAAAACCTAAGCATTGCAACAGCTTGCTGCCTTGATGATGATGATGCATCACCACCTCCCACTCCATGATTCGTGCATGGTCCATTTAAACTAGAAGAGTGCCAAACTGTCTGTAGTTGTGGGTTGGCATAAGGCAGAGAAATCAGTCTTGGGATTATAAGCAGTTGGATGCGGAAAAAGTCTGCTGAGAATCCCTATACCTGAGCTTGAGCTGCCCTAAACATTTTCTGCTTCAATCTACACTTAAATATTTGAAATGCTTCATTTTTTTGCTTGGGCCTTTGTTTTCACTGGGAACACTAACCTACACATAAATATCTGGCCAGAGAGTCAGGTTCATAATGCAGGAGGCTGGCTGAGCTTTGAGGTAGCGCATTTGCTACATTTGCTTTTCTGTGCTTTGTCAAATGTGTATCATTACTTGCACATGTTCAAAATCTGTTCTGAACACATAGTTTTAGTTCCCTGCTGGCTTAAAGTATTATCACAATTTTACAAGACAAATCAACACAAAAAATATTGAAGTCAAATGTAATTGGGATATCCATCTGGAGTTATTTAAGTCTTGATTTTTTTTTTAAAGAGTATTTGCTACTATATGGTACTAGTATTTCAGCTCAACCTTMCACTCAGATTTGCTACAGCTATAACATTTTAACCAATCTTCAAATCAGTGCAGACTTGTGTGAAGACAGCTATATGGATTAACGACTACAGTGGAAGAGTAGGAAAAAACATCCAGAGGGAGAAACTTCTTAAGCTGCTTATGGAAACCCTGGCCTGAGACCTTCTAATATTAAAGAAGACTCYACTGAGCATGTGCAATGTGAATTGATTTTGCACAAAGGTCTCTAAGGCTGCGTCTGTACCACAAAAATACCAACATGGATATGACCTTCAGGACTGGACTGCTAGTTGTCCATCATGCTTAACTGCTAGTCTGTGCCCTGGACCAATTTTGGCCTATGTCAGCTAGCACTGTCCCAGGCTGTGTCCAGGTATGCATCAGCAGACAGCATACAGTACAACAGCCAGCGTGCCAAAAACCACATTAGGCTCCCTGCTTCCCCTCTGCTCTTGCCCAGTATTATCCTTTTTACCACCCCCATGCTCCCTACGGTATGCTGTACATATTCTCAGCTTCATACTATGAAAACATCACTCGGACAATCTTTTTTTCAGGGCCTTAGAAGAAATAGCCAACAAAAAAGCACAAACATAAGAATAGTTATGTCTTCAGGCCACAGAGAGGAAACAATTGCAGTGCAATGTGGATGTCACTAGGTCTTGGCACTTGGCCAGAGAACAGTCCTTGCTCTGTTTCATTTAGTGTTACAAACTTCGCCCAACATGAAGAATGTTGGTTGACCTTCACAGGATGGCAGAATGATGTTTACGATGCTGAGGCCACAGTCCTGCTGAAATCCTTGCTCTGACACAAGGGCATTAGAACTGGCAGATTTTTTTTTTTTTTTTTTTTTGAGCAGAACAAATGTTAGCTTTGTCCCAATTGCTTTGGTTGAAACTTCTCAGTTTGAAAAAAATATCCAAACAAGACATTAAGGAGGAACATCTCTAATAGGTAATGATACCCTTCCCATCTGCAGCATACGGAAGAAAAGATCATTTTTTTGGTAGGGATGCTTGTACCTTTACAGTAAGTTTCAAGTTATAGGTTTTAGTTTTTAAGAACTCACAACTTAACTATGCTGAAGTAGGACATATACTTCATTTAAGTGATATCAGGATTTCCTCTCTAGAGCTGTTCCTTGAGAAGAATCCTTACTTCATTTTCTCTGTTTAAGGTGCAGGTCATGAAGATATTGTTAACAGCTGAAATGAGCATAATTATAGGGCTTAACTGCAGGAAACTTGAAATGACCAGGGTTTGCCATAATAAAGTGAAACAGACAGTCCATACATTTTAGAGATACTGGAGAGGTGTGTTTGCCTTATCAAACACTTACCATTTGAGTTTTGCTAAGGACGATCTCAAAGAATCTATAATAGTATTATGTTGGTGTTCAAGTTTTTATTTTTTTTTTTAACCTTCAAGGAAAGCAAAACTGGGCTCTTACTTCATTAAATGTGCAGATACGGTATTTTCTATGCATCGCAATGCAGCAAGATTTTTATGCAGTAAAATATTCTCAGAGGGTTATTGTCAGTCTCTTATGAACTGTGCTTTGATTCTAACTGCTTACTCTGCTTACTACAGACCTCCTCTGCTTCCTTTGGATGGCTTGTAACATTAACGTGAAAATTTCCATAAAGGTAATATTAAAACCACTGCTTATAATTACATTGGAAAGACTGGGCAAAAAAGAGAGAATGTCACTCTGCCAGTATTCTTTTCCCCTGATCAGCTCTGAAACAAATGATTTTGCTTTCTAATAAGTAAAACATACAATGGAACCCTTGCAGGTGACYACTACTAAGTAAAGGCATAGGAGAAAAATTATCTGATCTTACAGGATTTTAGTCTGAGTAATGTGATGAGAGCCTCATGAAGCCAAAAATGTCCTCGAAATGCTTAAAAAAATACTGCTTGTATTTTCTAGCCCCAAAAGGGAATAAAGGAGAAACTGATTGCAGGGCTAAAATAATAGTGATTACTGATGTATAAGGAGGCTGATGTTACCCCAGTGTTTCTAAGACACCTGCTAACTCCGTGGATGTGGGAATCTGGGCAAACGCTGCCAGGTGTGCCAGTCTCTGCTAGTGCCCTCAAGCAGTGAACCCCCCCCCCCCGYTCAGCGAATGGGGCCGGGTACTGCACCCGTTAAGACAATGCATGTAAATACATAACTCCCAGCCTAACACRAACCCCAGGCGAAATAATGAAAATCAGGGAAGATTAAAAGAATGACAACTAATGCAACCATGCATGCTGCATTTTGTCAAGCTAACTGGACATATCTACATATAATAGACTTTGGCTAAATGCCTTGTTTCTTTCTGATCAAAGCAGTTAGCCAATACCAAGCATAGTGCAGCATGTTCACTTTAGGAGAACCTGTTGGTGGAACTTGTCCTTTCTGGAGGCAACACTGTTTATTTGTTAAATGTAAAATCTGTTTTCCTCAAAYACAGAAGATTGTGTCTTTGATCACTGCATCCTTCAACCAGGATCCTGTGGAAAAAGCACCCTCTAGACTTTTTTTCAAGATGTATTCATATTTGTAGTTCTCGCTCAGGACCTAGGCAGTACTCCTTCCTCTAGACCATGGGGAAAAAAAGAAAAAAAAAAGAGATGAAATAGGTAGTGAACCTGTAAGTGAACATGTGTCCTGCATGTTTATATTGGTTGACGACCTGCAAGTGTTTGAGAGGAAGTCCATTATTTTTTCTCAGCGATATTTTCAGTTATATCCTTCAATTTAAAAAGATTCAGACCAACCCATAACTAGTGCGTATTTTACTATTAACTATATGCAATGTGTCTCTCTACTTCTGCTTCTGGAAACATACTTCTGCAAATTGTGTTCTAGATACAGAAGTCTTTCACTGTATCTTTAACAACCAGCTTGAACAGCGGTATCTCCAAAAACTCTTTAGTGGAAACTTGAACCAACCTGATTACTTTCTTCCTTTGGTGTGGACTGAGTGAACAGCAATCTGTATGATTTTCACACCTCAAATGCATCTGGGTAATTAAGATGTACTCAAAGATTTGTTTCGCCTGCAGGTGTGGAAAAGAAGCAGCAGCTGCCAGTATAACCAGATGCCTAAAAAGAGCAGACACGCTAGCCAAAATTAAGGTTGTATACAGTATTATGATGAAAATAAGAAAGAAATTAGAAGTGTATGAGCATTAGGGCAGGTGAAAACTACTTTTTTGCCAGCTCGTGCACCTTTTGCCATTGTGTACAAAGGAACAAACGGGGTCAAAAAAACCCGCTCCGCTCCGCTCCGCACCGCACCGCACCGCACCGCTCCGCGAGCGCGTCTCTCCCCGAGCAGGCGGCCGGCGCCCCCTCCCCCGGACTACACTTCCCAGCATGCCTTGCGCCCCGGCGGCGGCCCCGCCCCGCCTCCATTTTGTGCGGAGGCGGTGGCCGAGCAAGCGCGTTGCATTTCCGCTGAATAACGCCCTGGGGGTTTTGTTGTATAAATAAACGCGACGTGACCGCTGGGCGCTCTGTAATGTGTCTTTTTGAGCCTACAGCGAGCCCGACRGTTGAAATGCTTCCTCAAGAAACCCCAAGACTTCACCATCCGGCGCGTTGCCCTTTGGCTGCGATCACTTGACAGCAATTTTGGGTTTCCTCTCCCAGGCTGTTTCATTTCCCAAAGGAACTACAGAATCGTATTTCTTTCCTGGAAGTGGTACAATGTCCTGGGAATCTCTTCAAAATATGTGGAGGGTCAGTTCATCCCATTTTTTTAGAGATGTTAAACAAGTACTGCTCTACCGGAATTTCCCAGCCCTCACCCCTCTTCCCTTTCCTCAGCGTTTCGGACATTGAACCCAAAGTCAAGCCTTGTAGAGCCCTGTAGTCTTTGCTCCTTGTTGTTGTTTTTGGTTTTTCATGGACTTGCTGGATAGAAGTGAGAAATACTATCCTTCAAGCTTTTGTAAACCTGATACCTCTTGCATTGGACCTTTTGTTTATATGCTATATATGACAAATACATATGGTATGTAAATAAACATGCATTGCAATTGTTTTCCAAATGATCATTGCTCTTTTTGGTGTGCTTAGCCATTTGGCAATCCTCACTGTAGAGARTGTGGTACCTTTAGAAATGGATGCTCCATTTATGTTAGATCTAGACATTTCCTGGGTAACACTACCACAGGGCCATTTTTTCCTGAATGTGCTTATCTTTCTGCTCTCAGAGCTCCATCTGGGTGCATTTCAGTTAAGTGCAACTCATTTCTGGGTTTTTAAAAGCCTTGCAGAGAGATCTGGCACAGTGGAGGATCTGCTGGCAAGAGTGATCTATAGGAAGGTGGCTAAGAGAGATAAGAGCATACGTACATGTGCATGTTTCCAAGTTTGGGGGCATGGAGAGGGAATAAAGGGCAAAAATTAGATTTTAAGTGCCTATGGTGCAGAGCTGTATACAGGCATTAGGAAACCTGAGGGAGAAGGTAGAAAGCTGGAGGAGTAGAGTCTAGGTCGAAACCATGAAATTGGGCTAGGAACGAGAAGCAAAGAGTCTGAGAATGGAAACCTGTGGGAAGGGATAGGGCAGCAGATCTTTGAGATAGATTGGAAATACATGAGGCTTTTAGGGCAGAAATGGAGCATCATCTGGTGTGAGTACCTGGCACYCCAGTTGGAGAGAGGGAGGGACACAAGCACAAGTTTGTTGTTCTGCTTTTTTTGTTTCCATTAAGCATGACAGTGCCTTGCAGTTTTCTGATGTTCTGCAGGTGTCCAGCACTTTTTGTTTGTTTGTTTGTTTTTTTAATGAGCTTCAGTAAGATTTTCTGCAATTGACCCATTCACTCTTGAGGACTGTTTTTGACCTAAGCAGCAGTGATCCCTAAACAATGTAGATTATAGAATGTTGGTTTCCTCACACTTCCTGTCTTCTGTAAGTTTAAGTGGCCTCTCTCACTCTACCCCATCTTACCAGCAGGTTCCCTTTTTCTCCCATCTCCTGCTAAGAAAAATACTAAGTTCTGAATCAAAACAAATTTAGGACTTAATACAACCTATCATCACACCTGAGGTGTACTCCTCAAATCTTGTTCCCTGGACATCTGTCTCCTTATTTTCCTTCGGGAACCTCTTACTATGACACTGGTTTCCTATCTTTTACTGAGATATTTCTGCCAACTTCCAGCTTTCTTACCAGCCTTGGACACTGGAAGTAAAGATGCCTTAAACCTCTCTGTGCATTTGCACTAGACAATGAGTAATTAAACCAGTGTATGCTCAGTTGCATAGGCCTCTTTATGGATCTAGCTCCTGAACACCTTTAACAGAAAAGCAACTTCATAAATAACCACAAATTAACTGGTTGTTGCACAAGGCTGGCTAAGCCCAGCTCCTGGCTCTGTTATGGTCTAAGAAATGCAGAATTGGTATCAAAAGTGTAATGGCTTGAGGGAGCATCCAATAACAGCATGTGGGAATTGCAGTAGTGTCATGGCTGAACCCTAGTTCTCTTCCAAGCATCAATCAGCATAAAGCGTATGTGCTGGGGGAAAAATACAAATTATTCCCATTTTTTTGCATATAGCCCAAGACACTATGTAAAAACTTGAAACTGAACATTAGAAACACAAATCAAACTCTACGTAACTGATGTTCCAGTCCAACATCTGATTTATTTCTAGCCCGAAAGGACAACAGAGACGAGAGCAGACCTTACGTTACAATACGTAAATAGCCACCTGGAGAGCGCACGGCGATTCTCTGCTTAGCAGAGAACGGAAAAACAGCGCAACAAAAGGCAGCCGGCAGCGGCAGGGCGGCCACAAGGCGGCGGCTCGGCTCGGCTCGGCACCGGTGCGGACAGCAGCGAGCCCCGCTCGGCCCGGCTGCGCCTCCGACCCGCCGCCTGAGGAGCGGCAGCACCG
>NW_028186867.1:754667-922057 GCF_003343005.1 Rhea americana | reverse complement strand
CAGGAAGAGCGCGCGGGGAGGCGGGGCGGGGCCGGCCCGCGACCGTTGCGGCCGTTAGCGCGGCGCGGTGCGCGCGCCCGCGCGCACGTCCCGGGGTCTCTCCCCTTCCGGGCGGGAAGCGGCTTCCCGACGGCGGCTGTGGACCCGCAGGAGGAGGAAGGGGGAGGCGGCCCCCTCACCAGCACTTGTTGCGGGAGAGGGACGCCGGCCCCAGGGAGGGAAGGAGGCTGGGAGACAAAGGGAGGCGCCGCCCCGCCGCAGCGGGGGAAGGGGCCTGCGCCCCCCCCCCCCGCCCCTTCCGCTCCTTTCCCGCCGCCGTGTGTGTGGCGGCCGGGGCGGGCAGCCACACCGCTGCCCTTGAGCGCCGCTTCCGCGCCTCCTGTCTCCTCCGTGCCGCCGTCATCGCTCCCCGAGCGTGTCAGCCCGGCCCTTCGCCGAGGCTCGGCTCTCCTTCGGYTCCTCCGCCCGGCGGGAGGGTGTCTGTGGCAGCCGTGCCCCTCGCCCCGACTGCGGCTCGGTGCCGGCGGGCGGGGGGCTCCTGCCGGCCTGGCGCTGGCGAGCGCTGCCCGGGTGGGCGATAGAGCGGACGGAGCGTCGGCCGCTGGGGACGTGCTCTAGCGGCAGGTGGAGAGCGGAGCAGCCGAGGGGCTCTCAGAGTGCCAGACGCACTTCCCGCCTCCCGCTGGCGGCTCATCGCCGGCAAAGTAATTCTTAAAGCTCGTTTTCTGCCCTTCGCTTTTGAAGGTAGCTTGGTTTCTTCCCCCTKCCTGGTGTTCCCTCTGCCCTTCAGACGGGTTTAAATAGTACCGATGGTACAGGAGGGTGTACAGAAATAATGTGCTAGTCACTGGTGGACTGTAAGTGTTGGATGAGAGGTCATTGACTCACATGTGCCTGACTTAAGGATTGTAATTGTAGAGTTTTATGCAAATACGTTGCTTTTTGGTACACCAGTGGAACACCATCGAAGTAATTTTTCAGTCTTAAATGTTCTCTACCTTACTTGCAAGCAGAGTTCTTTGTAGTTACTGTGAATGATTAAAAATAATACGGCRAGTGGATTCCCCACTAAATTCTTGTTGCAAGTTTGTAAGTGTAGGTCAATGTTTTCAGATTTCTTTGTGGATCAGGAACTCATTTTCTTCCTGTAAAATTTTTGAGCTGCACTTTGGTTAGTACACATGTCCCTGCATTCTGGCCACCCCAACCTGCTGCCCTATAAATACCACCCCTAGAGCTAACTCGGGTGCAAAAATTAATAGTTCTTCTCTACTTTTAAATACCCAAGCTCTAGCAAAGCTGTCCTTGGCTCCATCAGGCTTGATAGTTACTAAATTCTGGACTCCACTTCCAAGTTACACCCTCATGTAGCCGAGCTGCTGGCTGTACCTGGAGATGCATAGCCCATGCTCCTTTCAGGCTGACTGCTTCTGGGTTCTGCATTTTTTTCTAGACATTGAATCTGTTTTGTGGGAAGAGGAAGGAAAGCAACAGTGATGCATCTGCGTGTCTTTACTTTGGGTGAAAGATCCTGTCTGAAAAGTTGGTCAGAAGATGTCACTAGCAGGAATCATGACTTCTGCTTACACTCATCCTGGTTCAGTCAAAACAAGATTTTGTCTGTTGGAGAGGAGGATGTTAGATGGTTGAAAGGAAAAAAAAATGGCTGAGATGTTTACAAAACATTTTAATGTTTCATGGCTTAATGCAGTGTTGTTCAAAAGAGCAGTGCTTTTGAGGTTTATATATTGCATTACATTATTTCTTGATTTGAGGATGTGAAGAGAGAGCACGGAAAACACGTTGCTTGCCCAGCTGTGGTATATCTGCATATCCTTATTGTGATTCTACATTGTTTTGCAGCTCTGTCTGTCTTGAAAGCAATGGAAATTTGAGAATAGGACAAGGGTGGTTAGCAGTACTCAATTTTTAAAGTACTTTACCAAAAAAACAAAAAAGCAGCTTCTTCTTTGAGTATAATCCTTATTTTCTGTTCATATTGATGTTCACTAGCAAAAATTTAGGAATATTTCTTTTGTGTAACATTTCTTTTTTCCACATGCTTAAATTTCCTAAATGCTGGAAAGTTTGCTTTTTTTTCAAGTTTTTAATATATGATATTCAATATATTTTTTTTTCAGATTGTTGATATTGTTGTTGGAAAAGATGAGAAAGGCCGAAAGATTCCAGAATATCTGATCCATTTTAATGGTTGGAACAGAAGGTGAGTACCTGTATGCATAGTTTTAATTCTTCCATTTTATTCTGCAAAGAAAAGATTAAGTAGGAAATCAGATGATTTTGTTAGAATCATACTTATGTGAGTATTTTTGGTTTTGTGAATGCCTTTAATATTGTCAACTCATGTCAGCTCGTCTTGACGTATTGGTTTTTGTCTATAAATTTTGATGGTTCAGTTTTCATAGCTGGAAGTTAAAATTTTGTACGATATCAGTCTTTTGTACAATATCAGAAACTGTTTAAAGTATTATTCAAGCTCTTAGGTTCCCGTTAATAAAAACAGGAATCAGGAATTAGGAGCTTAAATACTTTGTTAAATCTGTGTCTAAGTCATTTAATTATGAAGGTCA
Source organism: Rhea americana (assembly GCF_003343005.1). Classification (NCBI taxonomy): domain Eukaryota; kingdom Metazoa; phylum Chordata; class Aves; order Rheiformes; family Rheidae; genus Rhea; species Rhea americana. Next base: position 919,466 of record NW_028186867.1, on the reverse strand, counting down.
GTAGATGAATGCARTCTGTGACCATGCTAAGTCCAAATTTGAGAGCTTTATAAAATTACCTTGAGATTTGAAGCTGTAAAAATATAAAAGATTGCAAGCTTTGTGATACAACTGTAAATGTTACTTGTGAATGATATTAAAACAGTACTTTGCAGGTGTGATGTCTATTAATTCATCTGTAATTGTCTGGAATATATTCCTAACTGTTAGCATCTTTTGACCTTTTACTAGCTGGGATAGATGGGCAGCTGAGGATCATGTTCTTCGTGATACAGACGAAAATCGCAGATTACAGCGTAAATTGGCACGAAAGGCTGTGGCTCGCATGTAAGAAACCCTTTGGCATCAAGGATTCGTTTTCAGATTCAAACAGTTAGATTTAGGTGCCTACAAGTGAGTTTGAGCTCTAAACTCACACTGTAATGGTAGATATCAACAGTCAGTGTATTATAGGGAGCTACTTTTCTTATAGTAAGGTAGATATCTATCTACCTTATCATTAAAATACTCTCCAAAGGACTAGCACACTTAATAACTACACAGTCCTCTTAACTAATGCTGCCAAATGCATTTGTATTGGATCTACATCTTCCCAAAGAAATATACTTGAAAATAACTGAGGAAAAGCTTGAAGTAATTCTCAGCCAAAGACACTAATCTAATATTTGTTGGCCATGGCTTGAGGATCTGGCTTGAGAACAGGAGTATGATGTAATGTACAGACATTAAGGTGTCCACTCTCGAATAAGCATTGCCCAAATCATTACAACATTAATAAAAATATCCACAAACATGCATTTCCTGTGCATTTACATGTAATGTCATTAGCTAGGATAAACAAATAATATTAGCTAAACTTAAAGTGACCGTTTTACCTTCCATAGGAGAAGAAAGGGAAGAAAGAAGAGACGTTGCAGGTTGCCTGGTGTTGACTCTGTATTAAAAAGCCTTCCTGCTGAGGAAAATGATGAAAGTAGTGAAAACTGTGAGCTTGTTTTCATTCTTTGTGATAACCTTCATGATATATTTAACTTTTTTATCTAGGAGTATAGTGCTGTAACTTACTGTTAGGTTTATACACGAGTATCTCAGTCCTGTTTGAAGTACACTGAGGCAGTCATACAAAGAGTGAACGTRTTTTGTTTCGGACTATGCAACTAATTTCTGTTCTGTTTCTTGTGCTTCAGAGGCTTTCAGTTTTCCATGACACCTCCACTTAGCTAGTCTAATTAGTGAATTTAGAGCTTAATGCTGCTTTGTTTAGTGTAATATTACCAAGTACAAGGTTTCTCTTATTTGGTGGTAGGAAACAAGATGTTTTCCCTGCTAATGTTTCTATGCATATTTTGAAGCAGTAAGTTTTTTCCCAGTCTAACTGGAAGGAGTTTCTTTTGTCAGCTGACGATTGTTACTGATTTCACTCCTAAGCCACCTTTTTTGTTTTATTGCATTTTTCTTTGCACTTTGAAAGCCAGAAGGAAGCCTGGCACTTAACTGATGTTCTGGCAAGCTGTTGCTGCACAAATCCAGACCTCCTCACTGAATGATTAATACAATAATCCCCTATTCACAATTGAAGTCCAATAAAAATTGAAAAGATCTGTTTGTACTCAGAAATCTAGGGAGTTTTCTAGAGTAARTGTTTTTTCAGTTGGAGGGGGTGCAAGAATACTTCCTGTCAGCTTCTCTTGTTTTATAGACTTAAGTTTGCAGGTTTAATGATGATGTATAATTTTAATAAAATTAAATATAACAAGTGGGTTACTTCTTGAATTTAGGCCTATAATTGTTTGATTTAAACCTCTGCAATGTAATATRTGAGATAAATATGTAAAATCTCTCCTTTTTTTTATACAGCTATAAGTAGTTCTTCTTCTGATGACAGTGATGATGAAACAGATGAAGAAATAAAAAGTGAAGAAAGTGACATTGAGGAGAGGACCGAAATGGTATATTCATGAGCTCCTTAACTTAATAATATTTAAGACTGTTTGAAACTCTAGGAAGATTGAAACAGCTGAAGTATAGATCACAGTGTATAGTATAATATATAGCTAGAATCAATATGTTAGTTTGTTTACTCTTATTAAGTACTTGCTGAACTATAAATTGAGGTTTTGAAGACTATATAGGATGTCCTGTTCCTGTAGAATTCTTCAATATGAATCCAAAATTACAAATTTGTTCATTTGCTGTCTACACAGGAGACTTACTAGCAAAGTATTACCTGTATTTATAGGTGCTGTAAAATTTTGCTAGTCTGGTCTGGTTGGGAAAACCCTAGTAGCAAGCAGATTCTTTCTGTGTTTTTAAGTTATTTTACTATAAAGAAGACCCCAGCTCTGATCTTAAATTATAATTTGGAAGTGKTTTTTTTTAATGCATTAACAAAATACAGCTGAAAACAGCAGCTCTTGAAAGTCTGTGGAATCTTAAGTACTAAGGCGTGGTTAATCTGAAGTAATAGAACAAACTTTTAATTGTTCTTTTGTGTCAARTGCATCAGCAAACGGAAAAAATATTTTAGAATTGAATTTGCAAATGATTTGAAAACAGTATTGTTAAATTGCTTACAGTAAGACTACTAAGTAAATATTTATTATAAAAAAAACCCTTTTATTTCATTGTTACAGCCTGTTMTGACTATTGAAGTTTTCATTGATATTAATAAGCACAGCTAATACTGCCTTTTTGGTGTGTTGTAGAAAGAAGAACAAGATAGTCACACAAAAAGGGACATGGAAGAGCGAGCAATAAACATAGAAATTCCTGAAGTCTTGAAAAAGAAGCTTGAAGAAGATTGTTACTATATTAACAGAAGGAAACGGGTATGAAATAGGAGCCATGGAATGAATACACATAGAAGTGTCAAAAATAATTCTTGCATATAACAATTCCTGCTTTTTTTTTTTAAAAAAAATAACTTTAATGCAAAGGTAATCTTATACTCTAAGGAGGAACAATTAGTTAAAAGCATAGGGAGCAGACTTCTCTATAGCTAAAACAGTGAGTTGTCCTTGCATTTAAGAATGTGAACATCTCAGTACTTGTGTTTTAGAGTGCAGGCTCTTTAAAGCCTGAAATAGAGTAAGCTAGTCAATCTGACCATGTTTTTGTTTCTATAGATGTTTATAAAGGATTGATCAAAGATGTAGCTAAAGGATTGACTTAATCACTCCTGAAACAAATTCATTCAGTAGAGATTTGTTCAATAAAATAGTCAATACGTTAGAAGCTCATGTTGTAGTTTGTTTTAATTAGAGTGTTTCTTTTTCAGCTAGTGAAGCTTCCTTGTCAGACAAATATAATAACCATCCTGGAGTCATATGTGAAACATTTTGCTATTAATGCTGCTTTTTCAGCCAACGAAAGATCTCGGCATCATCAAATGACTCCACATGCCAATATGAACCTTCATTATGTGCCCCCAGAGAAGAAGTAAGTAATYTTTAGTCCAACACTGTTGTCACAGGAAAATTTGTTTCTGGTGTGATATATATATATTTTTTTCAGTGTTTCAATTTTTCAAAACTTTTCAGTTTTGTGAACTTAAACTTGGATGAATGTCTGTGTCTGGGGCCTAAAATATTTGACAAATATGTGAAGTACAATAGTAGCAACGATTTGTTTATTAATGAGAAAGTCCATATAATCTAAAAAGTAAACACGTAAAAACATCAATATCTCTGTTGCTTAAGTTTCTGTAAGTATTGTGACCTGTTTTGGAAGAACATACTACTTCTGTCTGTGTTAAAAATTTATTTTGAGCACTGAAAGAGTTTCTGGTATGAGAATTCCCCTGTTGAAATAAAACTTGAATACATTCAGTTCATACACTGTTTTATAAAAGATAAATATTTGATATGAGCAATTAGAGAACTCCAGCTGGAGGTGGGTTTTTTTATGACAACTGATCTTAAATCGTACAGTCAATATGCAGGGAAACAATATATTCAGTAGTACCAATCCTGTTAATTGAAAACATTTTTTATTTCATCTTAGTTGCTGATTTGTAACTTGAGCTGTGTAGTCTTTACAGTGCTACAAATGAAGATCTGTCAACTTGACCTATGTGACTGTAGTCTGAATTTTGTGTAAAGATAAAGATTGCTCTTTATGTAAATCTATGTTGGGTTGCAATCTTATATTTTAAAGAAAATAAGACATAATTTCTGTTACCACATTTTAYGTCAATTTTTCCCAATTATGCCTTGTAATATCTTGATTTGTGCAAATGTTTCAGTTTATGTTTATGTGTCATTTGTTCTATTAATGATACTTTCCTTCTTTATAGTATAATCTCCCAAACAAAAAGTTAGATGAGACATCAGAAATATGCACAGATAATCACATGCATATCATCCCTTTAGAAGGAGTATGATTATGTGATTTTTACAATAAAGAAGGTGTTCTATTAGGGAGAATATTTATAATTTCAATAATGGGACTATATAGATAAGAGAGATTGCGATGAATTGCCATTTCTACTTTACCCACCAAAGGTATTTGCCCTTCCTGGATATGATGAAATTTCTGCATATGTTGTTGCTCTAGTGCAATTTAGATTAAAAAACAAAACCTGCAGTAGTTCAAGCAACTGTAAAGGGAAGTATGGATTTTACTTACTAAAGTCATTTTGATAGAATTGAATTAATGTACACATATATGTAACTGAGATTTGAGAGGAGAACAGCTTACTAGAGTTGATAAGGAGTAGGGTGTGGACTGGACCCAGCATTCTTAGCTTTGCTTGAAACAGCACGTTTTCCCACCACCTAACGTAATGAGCCTTTTACAGAAGCCTAAACCAGAAAATCCTAGTAGCTTCTACATGTGGTGCTTTAGTTAGTAGGAGTAGGCTAGTGGAACCTGATCTCTTTCATTGCCTATGTACCCAGTTTTGTTGATTCACTGGAGAGCTCTTAAGCACAGCTTGTATTGTACCTCGGCTGCTGTAGATTGTCTTCTGTATATGCCTTTTAGACAGAAATTCAAGTTATTGAATATTCTGTATTTTATGTCAGGTGACTCTCTCCTTTCTTTGACAGTTATAAAATTGAAAAACAAAATAATGCTTCCATGAAAAAGCAAAACTCCTGATTCACTCTATTTCCTACAATAAAGTGAATGTTACTAATCTGGTAAATACAGTAATAGAACAAAACAATTTTATGATTTTGTTTGAGCTCATTAAGTAGACACTTCCATTTGTTTGAACTTATCAACAACCATCACTGTCTTTTAAATAAGCTTTTAATTGCTTGTGATTGCATATGGGTGAAATCAGAGTATATAATAGTTAATACATTAATCTGTCTTTAAGGAGAACTTCCCACAATAACACATTAACATCCAGCTTTGAACTTCATAATCTAAGAGTAATTTTTTTTTTCTTTGCTCTGCTAGTGTTGAGCTGTGTAAAGAGATGGTGGATGGACTGCGAATAACATTTGACTTCACACTTCCGCTGATTTTGCTCTATCCTTATGAACAAGCCCAATATAAGAAGGTGACTTCATCAAAATTCTTTCTTCCAATCAAAGAAAATTCAACAAACACCAGCAGGTAGGTTGGGTATAATAAATCTAATACCACTTATGTGGAAAATGCAACTAAATATGACTATATATTTAGAATAGGCAAKCAATTTTCAGAAAGGTTCAACATTTTATAAACATTTCTTAACTAGATAACTCACAGATGAGAGGGTACTGACTGGCATGAAGTTATGTTGTAACTTTGTGAAAATGATTGAAATGTAAATTGACGTCATTAACTTTTAAAAATAAGTGAATGTCTATACTTGAGGAAAAATACATTTGAAAGAAATTTCATAGTCTCTTCCTAAGAAGTGKGGGAAAAAATCATCTATCTAATTCAAACAGATATTTAACAAGATCTGTTTTGTGGGTAGAACTCTGAACTTCTCACTCTTGTGAAGTTGACATTATTCCCTAGGAATCAGGAGGAGCTTTCCCCAAGTCCTCCTCTTCTGAATCCACCAACACCTCAGTCAACAGACAGCCAGCCTACAACGGGGGAGCCAGCCACACCAAAAAGACGAAAAGCTGAACCTGAAATTCTGCAGTCACTGAGACGTTCTACGCGCCACACCTCTAACTGTGACAGGTTATCAGAAAGTAGTGCTTCCCCGCAGCCTAAACGACGGCATCTTGAGACTCCAGCTTCTATGCCAAAGCTCTTCTTGCATCTGGAAAAAAGTGGGTTTTGATATTAGAATTTAGAATGTTGCTTACAGTAATGATTTTGTGTGTTGGGTTTTTTATTTATTTATTTATTTTTAAACCTTTGTGGATTGTGAATTGAATGATTGAAATGGACACTTGTTACTTTGCATGAACTATTTATCTCTGGAGTTTTACACTTGAGAGAAATAAAGTTTTGTCAGTAGTTTGCCTTTAGTATAATTCTCAACAGAAATCAAGGAGCTGCTTTTCTGTGAGCCCACTTTTGGATGGCTTTTTTAAATACTGGTGTTTAAGACATGTTTTAGCAGCAGGCCTTTCGTTACATTTAATGATTTGTAGTTGCATAAGACAAATTCTTAAATAACATATTTCTCGKTTTTTTTTGTTTTATTTTTGCTTCTCTTTTAAGAAACCCCTGTCCATAGTGGATCATCTTCACCTATCACTTTGACCCCTAGCAAAGAGGGGAGTGCAGTTTTTACTGGCTTTGAAGGTAGAAGAAACAATGAATTGAATGAGGTAAGAGCTTTTTATGTTACTATCCTAGACCTTAGAGTTGCGCTATGCAAGAAAATATTACTTATATTACTTCATATGCTTAGTGGTTAATTCATCTTTGCTTCTGAAGTACTGTACAGACTAAGTAACTTATGATGCTGTAATGATTTCATAACCAGAATTTTCATATTTTGTATCTAGGTTTTGTCCTGGAAACTGATGCCAGACAACTATCCACCCAGTGATCAACCACCGCCTCCTTCATATATCTATGGTTCTCAACATTTGCTACGGTTGTTTGGTAAACAGATGCAAAACCTGCGGTGGACCAAAATTGCTTTAATTATTTTAATTTCTTTTCATTGACAGTGTGTGTTCCTGTGATTTTTCTATTTCTACCTTTTTGCATTTATTTTTGTAGAAACATACACTTAAACTGTTTAAAACCCTTAGCTGAGTTTGAACAACATTCTGTGTTTCACTGGTTCTGTAAGCCTTCATTAGAAAAGCAAGCAAGTCTTACTTCCAATATGCTATCAAACATCAATGAACTGAACAGCATTAACTTTCTTAGCATGTTTTTTATGGCCAATAAGGTTTTCAACACTAACTTGCAAAGAAAAGTGGAGGCTGCAGTGAAATTTATGTATTCTAGTTATGCACTACACAGAAAAGAAACAGCTTTTAAAAGAATAGGCAAAAACACTTATTTTTCTCTTTTACAGTAAAGCTACCAGAAATATTGGGGAAGATGTGCTTTCCTGACAAAAACCTAAAGGCTTTAGTAAAACACTTCGAAATGTTTCTAAGGTAATCTGACACAATCTACTACAGCAGTGATTGCATTGTTATGTAGTTCTGTGTTCCGGAATGACATGGGATTTTTTAAGATACTCATTTTCTATAACTACAAGAATATGATTAAAGCTAATACAATAAAATACTAAGAATAAACTGCTTCTATAATTTAAATTAGAAGGAAGCTGCACTCTRCTTCAGTTCTGTATCGCTTCATATTTATCAAAACTAAGTATAGAAGTTTATTACCTAGTATGTGTTAGAATGGCATGTTTGACTTGGCCAAGCAGCATATTTTATAGAAATATAAACTGCACTGTTATTTTTGAGAGCATAGTCTGAGGGTATTAATGTTGTAGAGATACTTAGTAGAGGGAAAAACTTGTTTTTTTTAGAACCTTTTGTTAACGGTGTTAGTTTTATGAAGAAAAATTGTGAGTTGTCCTTTACAACAAAGGGCTACTCTATTACACAATGCAGTAACTTGTAGAGACACCCAGACTGTTTCTGACCACACTAGCTCTGCAGCTTGAAGCAGGACAGTGATATTTGCATCAGGATAAACTTGTTATTCAGGTACTCTGGTTTAGTATCTCTGCATGATACTACAGTACTAGTTCAAATAAAGAACATGGTGTTGTATTGCATAGTGTCAACATAGACAAAAATAAGTTTGGCAAGAAGAATTTCTAGAAAAAGTGTTGTAAATAGTACACATTTGGAACAAATGTGTAACTTCTGTTAGTTTTGGTCAAATCCAAATAGTAATGTACTGAAATTATGTGGCACTATCCTATCAAGTCCTGTTAGAAATCAAGAGGTAGGTGGAAACTGCTATTACAGTTTATTGAAGATAAGTCTCTAATGTTTAAGGTTTCTGCAAAACAAATTTCCTCTTGAAGCATGTCATTTTCACATTTTAATTATTAATTTTCTTTGTTCCTATTTTGTCAGTCTTTTAATATTGAAAATGTCCTCATCAAGTTAAATGTGACTTGTTGGAAACTAGAAACTGGTTATTTTTGCTTGGAGTGAATGTTATTTTGGATGTTTAAGTCACTGTGGATCAATCGGTTATTTATCAGACATCTCTCTTGCCCTTTCAGATTCATTTGTGTTGGTCAGAGCATGCCTTAACTCTTTACTGCCTTAAACGCAGTTTCTTTTTACCCAGTTTTGGATGGGTTGAGGTGGAGAGAGACAGAGAAGAGGAGAAAACATGGCTGCTTTCGCCCCTCATTCAGCATACAAGTAGGGAAATGATCAAACTAAAATAGTTCTTACTGATACTATTCCATATACTATTCATATTGGCCTTATTTCCATCTGACTATTTTGTTGAAATGAACTTCATCTGTAAATGGAAATTGAAAGTTCAGTGAGTGTCTTAACATCAGCATGTTAGGTCAGATAGAACTGAGCTTTCAAAGCAAATTTGCCAGTAGTTCTGCCTTAACATGCTTTGTCTTAAGTTGTGAAGTAGACTCAAGAGTGTGTGAGTTGGATTCCTTTTGGTTAACACTTAACTAGAAGAGTGCTCCAATGCTAAGAGGCATTCACTCCATAAGACCTTAGGTATTAAGACCAGAGTAGAACTAAATCAGAACTACTCCCCCCCGCCCACACACACAGGTGTAGCGTGGCTATTGTGTAGCTGCTAAATGGGTTTTGTGTATAGATCAATTCCTCTTGCACTGTACTAATTGCTGTTACGCACACAGCTGTGATCTTTTACCCAACTGTTCAAGCTGGAACTGAMAAGCAATGGTACACCAGTGTTGCATCTGAAAATCCAACGGTCTTGACAAATTCYGTTTTTTGATTATGAGTCTTTGATCTAACTTCATCTGGTTGCTACTGAATTTTAAACAAAAATACTTGAGAGCAGTGTAGTTTTTTATTTTTTCCCCCTTCAAGTGCTTTTTAAGCCAATGTCATACTTGTTTTGCTGATGCTGTTTCCAGGGTTTATATCCTATGCTGAAGTCATGATTTCTGTAATTTTGTCAGAACTTGTCAGATGGGGTAGCTTTTTCAGTAGGGTTCTCAGTTACAGTTAAATGCTGTGGAAAGCATTCAGTCTTACTTAGCTTTGTCACAAATACTCTTCGTAGACTAATTTCTTTACCAGATATGGTACTGTGTATTTAAATGATGTGCACAGAAATCGTTGCAACATGATATATTTCTATGTAACTACTACTCAGGATGTTTTAGGACACCTTTCRTTTGGATTTTTCTTTCTACGTTCCATATGCTATTGAAAGTGCTAAGACAATTACATTTTCTAGAAACTTGTTCAGACTTCATCACAGAAATACATCTATACTATATCTGTTTCTTACCACAAGAGAAAATTTGAGGTTGAGGTGACATACTGCACTAGTCTTTTCCTCACAGATTTTACATTCTCTTCCTTTTTGGGAATGAAAGGATTAGTGGATCCTCTGTTCTGTTCTGACTTGTCTTTGAGAGGTAAGAACTGTCTTACACAGTCTGTGTGCATTGGATAGCAGCCAGTTTGAGAGCAACATGCTGAAGGAAATTATGCAGTTTGGAGTGACAAGCTGAAGTGCTTTTTCTATTTGTTTTTTTTTTCTTTCTAATAGCAGAAAAGGGATTGAAGCTGTCTATTCACATTAATAACTGTGTTTCTGAATCCTCTTTGAATTCTAGCTAGAATAGACCAGGCATACAGTTTATTTTTTTTAAATAAAATTTTAATGGGATACACATAGCTGATTTAGTTTTGGCAGTGATGCTGATCTAATTTTGAATTTGGACTTACAATTATACAGCTTAAATTTGCAGTTTCATTTAACATTTGCGCTATTACTCTCTTGTGGGCTGAGAAGCAGACTTACTTAATATACCACTTTGTCTGGAAGCTTGTTTTATTGAGTTTACTCAGTAGTTGGTAGATGCATTAAATTCATTTTGGGTAATATTCTTCAGTCATGACTCAGGTTGCTGCTAGACATGATTGATCTCAAATTTCCAGACAATATATTTTTTTAAGGGATATGAAATACATCTTCTTGAGTTTCATTTTTAAATTAGAGCTTTACTATTTGTGCTTAGTGCAGTGTTTTACAAATGTGCATAATGAGAATATCTTCAGAGGGAAAACAAAAATAGAGAAATAAATTTTTTCCATGAAGAAATTCTTATTACGGAATTTGCAGAACTAAAGAAAATTATTATTTCAATTTACCAAGCTCTTAGTCTTCACTTAAAACTATTTAGTTCTGAAGTAATTCAGAACAGCAGTAGAAAAATAATAGTCTGAGATGGAATTTAGTGGCCAACTTACCAGTTGGTTTCACTGAATCTCACTTACATTTTGAATTTAGTTTTTAGGAGCAAGCAGTGGAAGCTAGCACAAGAACGATTTTTGTTCAATGACTTTCAGCTGGTGGTCTTTACTAACCAAAGGCTCCTGATTAAATCTTTCTGCCCTATACTAGTTTTTGGTGTAGCTTAAGTATTGGCTTTTAACCAATTACATAATTTCAGCCAAATTTCTAATGAAATGCTGTATGTGCTATATTATATATTGCTTCTGTATATTGTGAGGCATTCAGCATGTCTCCAGATGCTCTTTCAGTAATGGGACATGATCGGTTTTTGTTTTTCTGTTTCCATTGACTTGAACTTAACCTTAACTGGGAAAACTCTCTCTGGATCACGGAGGTCACTTCTCAGGACTGTTGACCAAATTACTTCATTGAAGGTGGATCTAAAAATCATAGACAGATTATGTACTAATTTTAAGTATCTCTTACTGGTCAATGTAGCCTGTATTTAAAAAACAAAAACAACCAAGAAACTTCACAACTCTTCAGAAAGTCTTACCTATTTTCTTTATTCTGGAATAGAGAAGAATGGAAAAAATGATCAGTTGTGGTTTTTTACAGATTTTTTTGTGGCACTTTCAAAATTTCTAATATGCTTACCTGATGTGGCCAACATGTACTTTTCTGTAATCTGAAAAGCTACATTCTTAATGCTCAAAAACTTATGTTTGGTTAAAAGACACTAATCTTTCAAATTCAGTAAGCCTGTAAGTTGGTTCTTTTCTTTTGGTTCTCAAAATTCTTATTTCTCATGTTTTATACCCTGCTTGTATCTATTGTGACAGGCTACTCCATGGCTTGAAAAGTATTCTAACACTGTGTTGCATATTTTCCTTGGGAGACAGCCTGATCAATATGTGACCGAAATACAGAAGGCTATAATGATAAAATGTGGATTTAAATAAGTTCTTTGAAGTAACCTTAAGAAACAGATACTCTAGTTTCACAGCTCAACATTTGAGCGTAGTAATTTTATTATACATAATTGCAGTGGTGAATTATGACCACTAGTCTGTGCTAACGTGTAATTAATAAGAAGTTATCAGTGGCTTTCTGAGAATGAGGAGATGGAACATTCCATATGGTGAGTGGAGTAGCGGGAAACATCTTAAGTAAATTTGTTTGCTACTGAGTTTCAGCTGATTCTGACTTAATCAGCTGTCACCTTGCAAAATTGTTAAAAATGACTGTTTAAAAGCTCACAAGCAACCTGACATTAGTACTGTTGTTCGTCATATTGAATAACACTTTTCTGTATGCCTCTCAGTTTTGGGATTAATTTATTACTTGACAAAGCCTACCTGAGCAGTGTACAGTTATGACCAGAAAAGTTTGCTGAGTTGGGACCTAAAAATGGCAGAATCAAGGTTCGGAGGTTGATAGTCATTTGCAGATTTAAAAGAAAAAAGTTCCTTTCTCCTAGCTCTAATGCTTTAAAACACTTTGCAATGAAGGAATTCTACTTGTTCCTTTTGTTTCTTATTTCAGACCAGGACTTAACCTTTGCATCACTGAGTGGATAGAGAGGCCATTTTGGTTTCTTTCAAATGTTTATCGTGTTTAAATGCTTCTTAGTCCGTGAGTATCTGAGCACAGTGAGAAGCTATAGGTTATTACTTTCAGTAGACTTTCATTCTGCCTCCTTTGATTTGTGAAATCTGCACATCTGCTCTCCTTGACTGAGGTTTGATAGCTTTTGCAAAAGATAATCTTTGGAAGTGTACCACATGCATTGCTACTTTTTCTTTTGTTTACTCAATCAAGTGCCTGTGTATTTGAATGAGRAGCATATTCCTAATCATAATATCATGAGATTCAGTCACTAAAAGGAGAGGATTTCCAAAATACAAGCATGTTGCAGCCATCTTTTTTTAGAAGCTAGATCTAAGAATTGATTCTGGGATCTAGACTGACCTTGCTGAAAGTGGAAGACCCCAAGGTCCCCAAGACCTGCCAAGAATTCCACTATTAAGTCTTTTAGGACTGTTTTCCTAACAGGTCTACTAGAAGTTGCTACTTTTAATTTTCACTAATATAGCCTCATTACCCAAAATGTTTAGGTTGGCAGCTTGGCATTTTCATAGTTCTCTGCAGTTGCTCTTCAAAGGCTGAAGAGAGTGATCTCACTGTTTCTCTACATGGATGACTGACAAAACTCCAGTCAACAAGATAGATCTTTTGGTTTCTTTGGCGTGATTCTTGGAAAAAGTGGGTATCAGCATGAGCATCTGGAATTTTTCTTGGTGTTCTCTTGCCTCCATTGCAGGTATGATGGGCCTTGTTGGTGAGTTCTTACCCTGAACAGGGTGCAGGGTGGAGACCTGCTTAGCAATTTGTGGGGCAGATACTGGTATGCATTTTGTGTGTGTGTGTGTGTGTGTGTGAAGCTACACCTCTTAGACTTGAAATACAGATTTTTAGTAGTAGTCTCTGAGTGGAGACTCTTACCTACAGTTGAAGGACCTATTTTGATGATGTCACCCATTGTGTCATGACCCATCATGCTCTTTCAGTCAGTTCCTTTAGGGAGATCACTGTTGTCGCCTTTCAAACAACAGCTAGCCTAGGCCACTGATTTCAYTGGAGCAACTGCTTACTTCCTAGAATTCAGGGCTGTGGTGAGAGCATGCAAGGTGAAAGCATGTTACCTTCTTGGAAATGTTTCCTTTTCTCTGTATTCTCACAGCTTTGCAGCTTGAGGCTGTCCTTCTTAAAATTAAGTTTTCTTCATTATATTCATGCTTTTCAGGCAGTCCTTGGTACTGTTCATGTAGTAGCAGACATGCATTAGAGTAATTATCTTCATGCAGAGACTGTTCAAGTAATTGGTTGTATTGAGGCTGCCAAGACAAGGACTTTTTCACTACTAGATGATGAATTTAGTGACTTTGTTGAGAAATGTCTGTTACTGAGATATACATTGCAAATGGGCTTTTAATGTGGATGAAGATACAGTTCTGTGCCTCTCTTTTGGTAGATCGAGCTGGCTAGTATTCAAACATCTCTACCTCCAAGCTCAAGAGCGGTGCATCCCTATGAGTAAGAAGTCTAGCAAAGGGGGCAGGAGACCTGCATGGGTGAGCAGGGTTCAACAAGGGCAAGTGCAAGGTCCTGCACCTGGGGAGGAATAACCCTAGGCATCAGTACAAGCTGTGGGCTGACCTGCTGGAAAGCAGCTCTGCAGAGAAAGACCTAGGAGTGCTGGTGGATGACAGGTTGACTGTGAGCCAGCAATGTGCCCTTGTGGTCAAGAAGGCCAGTAGTATCCTGGGCTGCATTAGGAAGACTGTTGCCTCAATAGGTCAAGGGAGGTGATCTTGCCCCTCTACTCAGCCCGGGGGAGGCCTCATCTCGAGTACTGTGTCCAGTTCTGGGCTCCCCAGTACAAGAGAGACATGGAGCTACTGGAGAGAGTCCAGCATAGGGCTATGAAGATGATCAGAGGGCTGGAGCATCTGCCCTATGAGGAATGGCTGTGAGAGCTGGGCCTCTTCAGCCTTGAGAAGAGAAAACTGAGAGGAGATCTTACCAGTCTCTACAAAAACCTGAAGGGAGGGTGTCAAGGGGATGGGGACAAACTCTTTTCAGTTGTCCCATGTGACAGGACAAGAGGTAATGGGCAGAAATTGAAGCACAGGAAGTTCTGCCTGATCATGAGGAGGAATTTCTTCCTGTGAGAGTGACAGAGCACTGGCACAGGTTGCCCAGAGAGGTTGTGGAGTCTCCTTCTCTGGAGATCTTCGAGGCCTGCCTGTATGCAACTGTGTCTAACATGCTCTAGGTGACCCTGCTTGAGCAGGGGGTTGGACCTCTGCAGAGGTCCCTTCCAACCTTACTGATTCTATGATTCTGTAACTCACAGCCAGGCAGTAGTATATTTGTGAGGCTATTACTTGCTTGTGGACTGCTACTTGAAGATAAGAACTTCCACTGTAATTTCTCAAGCTCGGTGGCCGATGTCTTTCCCTGTTTCTTGTCTCCATCTCTTCATAGTCCTTCCTGAAGTGCTGTATTGCCTTTCTACAAATCTGCTGTAGTGAGAGGGAAATGAAATTTCAGTAGGTGCATTGTGCCGTATACCTCTTATGYTCTGAGCAAGAGGCTGAAGCACGAGTAATCTTTATCTGGATGCTCATGATTAAAGAAAGTGCACAGTCTTACATCAGGTTATGTGTGTTGACTCTTTGCCTTAAAGAACTTGATTACTGGTAAACAGTCCCTTTGTCCTAAAAGGAAAGCTGTGTGTTAAGTACAAGCTCTGTGAAAAGCATAAAAATGTAAAAGGTAATAATACAATGGATAACTGAATTTGTAAGTGAGGAATGATGAAAATTTCTGACTAGCTAAATAGCAGTGTGTTTTCTGACCTATAGTAGATCATTGACTTTGCTTGCTAAATAAGGAAGTGCAGCAACCTCTGTTTTTAAATTTTGGCTCACAACTTGCAGTTAGTGTAATTGATCTCTTTGTGCTATTTCAGCTCTTCCAAAAGCAAAGCATTAGTGAAATATCTAATGCCTAAGAGTCATATGCCAATTTCCTGCATGGAAGTAGTTTGAAGTAGAAAGCAGCTTTGGCAGGGATGTTGCTTTTTTTACACAGGTAGACAAGGAATTGGGACAGAAACTGACCAGGCTCTTTTTCGCCCCCTTCTTTCTTACTTCCTCTTGAGCAAAAGTGATCTGAACCTCCTAAATATGTTGAGTGCTTTGGCTTTCATAACTTACATTATGAGTGATGAGAAGCGTATCTTAGTACATGCAGTCTGACTTCTCTTTTTCTGAGCTCTTGCTGTGCCATGAACATCTGTTTAAAATTTTTCATCTTTACTAGCTGTCACTTTAGCTTGTACCAAATTGCCGTTTACAACTGGTGACCTTAAGCCAAAGTCAGAAAATTGTAACAAAGAGAAAATAAGCGAGTTTCCTGTAACATTCTTTTAAAACACTTGGAAACTTCAGTGAAATGGATGCCCTCTACAGGTTGCTTTTTTTATTGATGTTGGTTTTAAACATCCCCATATGATCCAGTACTTTAAGACAGTGTTACTTAATTACACGAGTRATTTGATCACCACCCGTGGTTCGCACTCACTCTCTCTCTTAAAGTCAGTATGTTTTTAATAATGGACTTCTATTAATTAAATCGTGTTTGTAGCTCACTTTTAGTTTTATGCACTCTGAGAATGTTAGAAGTTAGACTCAAGTCTGTTAAGTTCAGGCCTTATCACACTTACTTCATACCAACTCCAAATAATCTGGAAGGTGATTTATAGCTAACTAGAGTGGGACTTGATGACTAAGGTGCTTCATTTACTTCTATGTTGCTGTAATTTTAGTACTTTTTCTGAGTAGTTTTTTGTAGAGTAAAATATGTGTGTAGTGTCCATGAGTGACGTCTTTTTGTAAAAACGAGGAGGATCTGATTTTGTATGGATTTTGTATCTATATAAATCACTTTCTAAGAAGTATATGTCATGAAATAAGCATTTTAAAGTATTAAACTTTTTTTTAAATGCCTTGATAAGCCTAAGAATTAGGTGGTGAATGGTGTTAATGACTGAGGCTAGTAATGCACTGAAGTGCATTGTTCATACAGTGTATTAATGAATACACTGGCTCTAATCTAGATGTGATCTATTTTTGTTCAAGCAAAAAAAAAAAAGAATTTTTTTCTTACTCTTCCGTTTACTAAAGTTTAAACTAATCTAGATTCACTGTATAGCCTTTTACACTGTCTTCTGCCTTTTTAGGGGAAAAATATTTTACTTCTATTTTAGTTTAAATAAATGCCTTTGTTTCTGCAAAGAGAAAGGTGGTATAATATAGCTGTAATATTAAATACATTTTTTGACTTTTTAGAGAAGTTTTTTGAATGTGATCTCAAATGGTTAATTATGTAATTCTTTTTGCTTTGTGCTATTTTAACATAAATAATTGGCAGCTGCAGTTGGAACCAGTGAGAAGCTAGCATAGTGTGAATACTTGCATGCAGAAAAGGCTACTAAAGTATTTCACACACTTAGGATTTTTCAGATGAAGATTGTATTGAACTTCAACTTCTGCTTAGCTCTTACACGTTTGTTATGATAACTCAGATAGCGTYAGTTTTTGACAGAACCAGTTGGATCCTTGCCTTAAATACAAGAGAGTATCTTTCTTCCTTTTAGTAGTACCTGCCTCAGGTGAATGTTGCAGAAATCAGGTGCTTACTTAGGTCTTGTTATGACTTATGTAATGGAGCTTTTTCTGCTTAACTCCCTAGGTCAGATTTAAAAACAAAAATAAACTGTCATTTGATCTTCCAAAAGCATATTCTTTGCTTAGCCAGTACACTTGTGGGTCTTGAATCCAGGATGTTCAACATCAGAAACCATAGGTCCCTCTACGCTATTAATTACTGAAAGTAGCTTCTGTGAAATTAACAAGTTTGGAGGAATCTGACAAAGTGCCTTTTATTTAAAAAGTRATGACACAGTGAAGAGTTGATTTATGCTAAAAGCTTATGTTTCTTACTGCTCTCAATTTTTACTAGAGTTAGTAATATATAATTAGTGATTCCACCTTAGCACATGACTGATACATATGTTTGGTACAAGGGTGTAGAAAAGGCACCTTTTTTCATTCATTTGTAGTTTTGTTCTGTAACTTTTCTGTATGAACTCTCAACAGTGAATATATATTCTTGTTTAAATTTTGATTGCCTTCTGTATAGAATCTTGTTAATATTCTTTGATTTCTTAAGATCAAAGGGCATGCCTTGTTAAGGCAATGTAGCTGAGAATGAAGGTGGAGAAAGAGTATGGTTTTAATCTGCTTGGTTGTACGATTCTTCTTTTCTAATTCAGACCTATATCCAAAGTGTTGGTTATGCTAAACTGACTAGCATGGTAGCTTCTAATGGTTAAATTACCTACCTAGCCAGTGACTCTTGACAGACACCAGATTCTGCAGGAATGTCGTGAATGCACATGTGCATAGATGCATGAAAGGACAAATCATACAGTTTTATTTACCTTAAAAGATAGGGTTAGCTGAATGGTTACTGGCCATGTGATAAGACGTTGACATGCTGATAAGTTAAATTCCTTTTCTAAACACAAGTGAAAATGATATATATAGTTTGTGACTACATCAGAGAAGTTGCTTTTATTCAGTATTTTTTTCGCTAACTCTTTACACTTTTTTCTGTCTCTAGCTTTTACTTGTSTGTTTGTGGAGCTTGAGCACAATTTCTCATGCTGTTTGGATTTTGAGAATGATAGGAAAAGTCTGTTCTTCGCTATGCAAAGCTAGCAGAAATGGTGCACCATTTTTRTATGCCCAACTTCAAAGTATAATCTTAATCTGAAGACTGTGCTTTTGCTGATCTTAAATTGATTTTAAAGTAACTTCTAAAAGTTTGTTATCTTGTGTGCTTTCTTTTCAGGTTTTTAGCAGAATACCATGACGATTTTTTTCCAGAATCTGCTTATGTAGCTGCATGTGAAGCCTACTACAGTACTAAAAATCCTCGGGCAATCTACTGAAGCTCTGAATGAAAATAGACTCTTACTATATATAGCCCATGTTCTGTGACGTGGCTACAAGATGAAGATGAAAAATGAATTGAAACAACTTTTGGTGTTGAGGAAATAGGGGAGTCTTCTGTGGTGGTTGGATTACTTAAAAGCAATGGAGAACTTCTTTTTGGAGATGTGTATAGGCTGCATTCTGAATTGCTTGGAGAATTAAATGCAACTTCAACTCCAGATGAGTGAAGAAGCCTTGCTCTGACTTCTAATGCATAAGACTGCATAGAACTATTAAAGGAAGGGAGGCAAAAGCAGATGCATTAGCAGCAGGATGTATTTGTGAAGATAGTATGTCATGCTTTCATTTTAACTTGACCTCTGTAGCCTGAAAAATAAGACTGTCGCCACAGTTATATGAAGAGAATGCATAACTGGCATCTCATGGATTTTGTTTCCCACAAATTGCACTTCATTTTGTAAAACTGCCGTGATGGAAAAGATCATTTAATGTAAAGGATTTTGGGGGTTGTTCAGCTAGCATGACATCTGCCTCAAGAATGGCTTTGCTTGAATGAAAGACGTGTTTGTTGCTTTGTGTTTTGCAAAGATGTTTATGGTTCTTTCCATGATAAGGCTGTCATAGTTCCAAGAAGAACATACCTTGCCAGTGATCCAGCTTTATGTGGCTGAAAATGATTTCCAGAGCCATTATTAAAGAACAGATTTCTGCAAGTAAGCGGAATCAAAAAAGTGATGGCAATTTAACTGGCAAGTATTTCTTTCCTTAATAAAGTACACAGTGGCTGCTGTCTAAATGTGTAATTTTGACTGTCTAAAGTGTTCATTCCTGATTTAATATTTTGAAGAGTGATTGTTAAGTGTGCATAGAATGAGAAGCAGGAGCATTGATAACATAGGCAGAGGAGTCTTTATATCATAGCGTCTTCTTCTACAGACTTAATGTCTAAGGAGACATTCTTTAGATACTTGAGCTCTGGAAATAGGAATTCATCAAGAATTGAATTCATAGTGTTTTGACATTATGTTCAGTAGTAAAAATTAATTGAAATATAATTTGTCTCAAATGTCATTAAAGCCTCGTGAGTGATGCAGAACTCTGGGCTTCAGAATTCTGTTATGTAAAGATAGACATGGAGWTTTTAAATAGTAGGCAGAGAATAGGACTCAATGCTCYGAATTGTAGGCTAGTGCATTTAATCACCCTCCTTTCTGGATTGGAAAACCTCAGTTAAAACACTTAAATATAATGCAGAACTCAAAATATTCCTTCTAGAGATTTGCAGTGTCTAGGCATGTTATAATGAATCAACTTTCAGAAGTAAATAACAAACTGTAGTCTATAAAGCCAAAGCAATTGTGAAATTTACTGTTGACAGTCAGTGTCACTTTTCAGGCATACTGGTATATTAAAGCCTTTGAACTGGAAAGATAAAGATTACCTCAGTTTTGGTAGTGGCTGACATGGAGCCAAGCAGATTTGGTGATCCTTATTTCTGAAGTTTCTCATTTAGTGGTACTATTTTTTAAATGTTTTTTGTGTAATACCAAAAAAATTCATGGGCTTTAGTCTTTCCCAAATTACAGCAGTTCTGAATCTCAGCAGAATCTGGGTAGTGCAAAATCCACATTGTGTGTTTTTTGTTTCTAGCTTTCAGCCCTAGTCTTTCAAAAACAAAACACTCCATGGAAATGCTAATTACTATTTAGCAGAACATTCACCATGGAATACTACTTGAAATGGCGTCCTTAATCCTTTCTGTTGCAGGAATGTTGCAATGTATATAATACATTAGATCTTTTGTTCTTCTGTTAGTATCTATTGAATCAAGGCAAATTACGAGCAAAGTTTAAACCTTGTTGTCTGACCGTTTTTAATTGTATAAAAATGACAGTTTCTGCATGCCATGGTTTTTAATGCTGTCAGTATTGCTTGGTTGATAGGTTTTGATGATTCTCACAGCAGTTYAAAATAAGAAGGTCCAGTTAGTGTCACTGTACTGTTGATGTGAACTTTCTTGGGAAAAAAAAATGGAGCTGGCTGTGGATTAAATATTACAAACTGTCTTGCTCTCGTAACAACCAAGAAAACCTTTCTCCAAACTGCTACTTTTTTGAACTTCTTTACTGTAATTAAATATTTAAATCTACAACTTCTTTTTAAAATCAGAGAGATGCTGTCCTGGAAGCCTTGTCAATTAGAAATATTGTGTGAGAAATAATACACATCCTTGACTTATGACAGTAGAGATACTGTCACTATACTTCTACTACTTACTTTTTTTTTTTATCTGACTTTATTTTAAGCTCAAGTAGTGCAAAAGACTTAMAAAGGCTTTAACCAGAGCAGGAAAGAGGGGAGTTTTTAACAATTGTGTAGAGACTTACCTGTTTAGCTCCCAAAGTTTTATAATTATCCTGCCTTTTGAGTGGATTATCCAAAAGTTCTTCTGGAGAGAAGAAGCTTAATAGCATAATTAAATTATTGGTGGTCTTTAACTCCTTAAATGTCCCTGACTGAGACTTTTTGATGGGATTCCTGTCCATCTGGACAGATGAAAGGTTTCTCCAGCCCACTGTTTGTCATACATTGGTCCCGGTTTGTAGAGCTACTCCTATTGGTGCTTCCTAACATGATTCAGTCAAAATGACTCAGATTAGCTGAAGAAATTTGAAAAACTGACTTAAGCAGGCTAGGAAGTATTCACATGAGCAAGTTTGCTAGCAGACTTTGGAGACAGTGCCTTGCAGAGGAGGAGCTGAGCAGAGCAAGTAGTTCAGACAGTAATGTTTCATACTGGCATAGCTGTTACGCATAACTCAATGCACTCTCATTGCAGATTTAAGGTTTCCTTKTTTGTGCATTTAAAACAATTACACTACTATAATTACAGTGTATTACTTCAGATGACAAATCTGTTCTTTACATGTACTTCCCGTCAAGAGTGGATATTTAACAAGCTAGAAGGCAGTTCAACTGCTTCAACATAAAGTATGGTGTAGTGTCCTCAGTGTAGCTATCTGCCTTTTATGGGAGAATTATCACAGCATAGGATTGAAAGTAGATAATGCAATTAATGTGGCGTTTAGGAGTGCACTGCTGCCTAGGTACCCAAGATGATCGGCCTGCAGAGACGCTAGTAATTCGAGTACTTATTCTAACTTAGTTGGTATTAGCTGAGTAACATTACAATGTGTCACAACTTTATGGAACTATATCTGAACTATATCTGAAGTGCTGTCAGATTACCAAAGAAACTTACACAACACACAATAACTTTTAATACTATTCAGCTTTATTCCTAATTTTAGGCTTTCCTTCTAAGCCTATTATGCATCAAAAAATTATGCTGTTCTTTCATGTGCACCATCTGGAGTTAATGCAATGCATTTCGTTTTGGTACTGTGTTGATAAGTTGTTTGTTTTTTCAAGCTCCATTGAATAGTTTTGTTTCAAAGCTCRGGCTTCCACATGCTAAGATGACCATTGCAGTTGTATCTGAGTGCTATTTTAAATATGCATTTCTTTCAGAATGGGACATGGAACAATGCAAATTATAGGSAAATGTCGGATTTTGTTTTGCAGTTAGTGTGGGCTAACAGTTATATGGTAAACTGTCATGACTGAGCTGTTCAGTGCGAGTTTGTCGAATAGTAATGCAGAATGACCTTACTTTGAGTTAYGTTAGAGAAATGTCTTCAGTCAAAAGAGAAAATAAAAGTCTTATTGGAAATAAAAAGCTGTTACTGCTTTTCATATTTGCATCATAAAAAAGTTTTATCAAGACATTTGAGAAGTGCAGTGGGAGATTATTTGAGGTAAGAATAATGTTAAACCCTTAACTTTTTGGAAGTTTTCCATTGCCCTACTGGTGTCTTAAGTGTCCTCCAAATGCGCGTGCTGAGGTGGAATTATAAGCCTCTATAAGAGGAAAAAAAAATGCATTGTTTCCTTTACCTTAGTCCCAGATCAAACCTTTATTGTGCTAGTAAGTTGTACAAAAGCACAATGGCAGCTCTTGGACAGCCAGCCAGATCTCAACTTCTGGTGCATCTTTGATTGCTATTAACTTTAATCTACTAAGTAAGCTAACGAAGCAAACATGCAGTTCAGAGTGTGTAAAGTCTACTTAGGAAGTTCTAGAGAAAATGCTGAATACAAGTCACAATGTAAGCGTGTTTAGGCCAAGTGCATCAAGAAATATATTTTCACTATGTGTGAACTGTAGTGTCTCCTTGATAATATGAGGGGATTAAATTTAACTGTGATAAACCAAGTTATAGTTACATAGAAAAGCAAATACATATACCAGTGTAATGATCTTCCCAGGGACAACAGCATTTGATGTGTATTTTCTTCATGTATTTGACCGTAATCAATGCAGTCTTGAAGTGTTTACATAAGCAATTTTTCACTTGTTTATGAAACAATAGATTTGGAGAGATTTCCAGCTCTTGGTATAACTGCCTTATTTTTCTGTATGAAATAAGTGAATAGAGGTACTATGCTTCTGCAGACATAAGTATTAACGCAGTGTTTCTGCCACAGTTTTGATTTCTTTTTTCCTTAAAAGTTTGAAATCTTGGTGAAGATACTATCAGCAATGACTGAGTGACAGATGCAGATGCTTATTAAGATCTAACTCAGTGCAACCTCCCTATTGCATGCATTATGTATTTTTCCCTTCTAATTCATGTAGCAGCTGGGGTTTTTGTTTTGTTTCTTGTTTTTTGCATTAAGGCTAAGAATTATGGCAAGCTGAATAATAAAATCAGTGAAGCATAAACCTATGCTCAACAATGACAAAGAAATGTGTGCAAAAACTTCTGTACTTTTTTGGCCTGGGAGAAACATATATGTTGCCCTTCCTGAATTGTGTTTGAGAGCAGTCAGTCGCATCATACATAAAGTGGATGACATCCTTGTAAAGGAAATGAAAAAATCTGTGAGATGCAGACTGGTAACTCCTGGTACTAATACAAACTTTTAAAAGTGTATCCTAAGAAATAGAGTAATTTCTATGCCATTTTGTTGCTGGAAATGACCACAGGTTTTGACTGCAAATAACTTTTATTAGTGCAAGATATTGGGGAAGACTACCAAGGTATTAAAGCGTTGAATCATACAATATGTTCATGTGGGTATTTTGGTATGATGCCAGAAAACTGTGTTTAATGTTTATATAGCAAGAAGTATACCAATAAATGTGTTCAGTTCCTGGCAAAATGAACAGCAGACTTCCATCGTATCAGTAGCATACTGTCTTTGCTAGTCTTTATTTATAAACTATTATTAATAATAAYGTCGTCTTAAGCTTCCTTACTTTTCCTGTAGTTTCTCTGAAGTAATCTAGAAAATTAGAAAAACAATGCTTCTGAGAGTCGCAGAGAGGGAGCAAATGATTTTTTTGATTCAGATTAACAAGTTGCAAATACTTAAAGTATTTAAATRTTTTTAATTCATTTTGAGCTCTAATCATTAATGTGCGGGCTAAATATAGTTAGGATTTTATTTGTAAACCCAAAAGTAGATCCAAAGTTAGGCAGCCAAAAAAAAGTATGGTGCAGATCTATAATAAAGGTAAACAGTTTAAATGTGCCTGAAAGTAGCTTTGCTCTATGTGTAAACTTTCTACTTTAAATATGGCTCCCTGACTTGTTTTGGTCACTTGGTGCCAAGCATYGTAAATTAAAGCATAAAAATGATTAAATATCAGCATAAACAAAATATAAAATTTTATCATCAAATTTAATTTAAAAATACAAAATGCTACCATCCCATATTATTAACAAAGAGACACTCTGCCCTTCTTTTTAGAACAGTTTCTTAGAAGTACAGCATATGACAAATCTGCTGTCACATGGCTGACCTGGTGGAAGTGTCCATCTCAGTGGTAACTGCAAAAGACCTGTAACTCTTCACAAAATATCTTTAACCTGAGCAGAACGTGCTTGTGCTCCACTGATTGGTAAAGAGCATCAGTCAGCAGGCTGCTGGAGATCCCTCAAATGGAACAGATACCAACAAGGTACATCTTAYACTTGCATTTTAATTATAGCAGGACAAATAATGCTTCTGTAGTTGTTATTTAGTAAAAAATCTCTCTGCTTACAACCTTCTGCTTTGTAGATTGCTGACTTAAGAAAATGTAAGTAGTTCTGTTGGGTTTAGGTTTCACATGCATGGCTGTGTAGGAGGTAGATTTTACTAATTGTTTTTAATCAGATTAATGAGGAATTCATTTTTCCTTTGCTGAGTGACTAGTGCAGTGATACAACTTCTGACATCATGATTTGTGCCTTAAAAAAAATCATTTATTAAAAGCAACGTGAGTAGCAACTAATTAGACTTTTCAAGAAGATTTTGCTTACTGGCAGATGGATGGTATGACACATGTAATGTATGTGCAGTATTGCCAACTTGTAGGCATTAGAAATCATGACTCAGACTCCTGAAAGTCTTAAGAGTGATTAAGGAAATGTGAAGATTAACTCCTGTTTTCTGAGCCCCTAGGGTAATGTGAGTCAAGCTTGTGACAAGAATTGCTGTAGACTTTAGAAAGGAAATAATTTTTCCTATACCTAGGGAGGAATAACCCCATATAGGCTGGAGCTGACCTTCTGGAAAGTAGCTCTGCGGAAAAGGACCTGGGAGTGCTGGTGTACAAGTTGACCATGAGCCAGCAATGTGTCCTTGTAGCCAAGAAGGCCAACAGTATCCTGGGGTGCATCAGGAAGAGTGTTGCCAGCAGGTCAAGGGAAGTGATCCTGCCCCTCGACTCAGCCTTGATGAAGCYACATCTGGAGGACTGTGTCCAATTCTGGGCTCCCTGGTACAAGAGACTCTACTGGAGAGAGTCCARCATAAGGCTACGAGGATGATCAGAGGGCTGGAGCATCTGCCCTATGAGGAACGGCTGYGAGAGCTGGGCCTCTTCAGCCTGGGGAAGAGAAGACTGAGGGGGGATCTGATCAATGTCTTTAAGTACCTGAAGGGAGGGTGTCAAGGGGATGCAGACAAACTCTTTTCACTGGTGCCCAGCAACAGGACAAGAGGYAACGGGCACAAACTGAAACAGGCAGTTCCACCTGAACATAAGGAAAAACTTCTTCCCTGTGAGAGTGGCAGAGCACWGGCACAGGTTCCTCAGAGAGGCTGTGGAGTCTCCTTCCCTGGAGATATTCAAAGCCTGCCTGGATGTGATCCTGTGCCATGTACTCTAGGTCACCCTGTTTAAGCAGGTGGGTTGGACTGGATGWTCTCCAGAGATCCCTTCCAACCCAATCATTTTGCGATTCCGTGAAAGCTGAGCTTTTTGGTTATTCACGTATCTTTTATAGTTAAGGCTTTAGGGAAAAGCACAAAACCTTGCAAGACTGGCAATAAAATGACGATTTGGCAAAGCTCTAATAGAGCAGGATGCCATTAATCTGAATATAATCAGTGACTGAATTTATTTGTGAACATCTGTGAGAACACAACACAAGCCTCAGGAAGATTTTCTGGGTAGGGCAGTTATATTGCTAATTTCCAAAACAGTCCATCTTTGGCAAAGACATAAATCTAAATTTACATATTTATTTTTTTACTTGTTTGGAATGACTATTAATAAAGTGAAGGAGAYAAATTGTTTACCATAGTAACAAAATTACCCCATGCATGGTGGTGAATTTGATGAAATCATGCATCTGAAGAAAACCATAAGCAAGATGACAATTCTGCAGTYTCTACACTGTGTGCAAGAGTGTTTTGCCAAGTTATCTGTCTTGTTCTGGTTGCAACAAGAGAAGTGTGTTACTGTTGCCTTAGGTCTAGCTYTATCAAAGAGCGTAGATATCTAACRGGCAGTCTAGGTGAAAGTCAGATATGTGTAAGCCTGAGGGAGCAATCTGCAAATCCTTTCTCATTCCAAGTCTTGTTTGGRCTGCAAGAACCTAACTTTTCAGTGAAGTTATTAGATAGAAAATCTCAACTTTTTAATATTTAATGTTCATTTTTGCTGTTTAAACAGTGTTTAAGTCATTTTAGCCTTCAGTTACATTAAAAAAAAATGAAGGTGCAGCAACACTTATGCTTGAGATCAGATGAAGCTATAGGGTGTCTGTAGTTAACCTAGCAGTTAAGGTGCCTAGTTACTCTTCAAGATAGACTTGTAAGTAGTCAACAGGGCCAACAAATGCCAAAACCCTAATAGTGTTTTCTCAAGTTCRTCCAGATCATGTGTTCCCAGGTATTACTGGGAAGAGATGAAAGTATAAGAAATTGGGCTCCTCATTCAAAGAGGTACCTAGGAGACTTGTAGATCAAGGGTAGAGAGCTCAGGAAATGAGTCCTGCAAGAGAGAAGTAGAGTGTTGCATTGGAGGAATGATGATGGAAGTGAA
The DNA here is from genome assembly GCF_003343005.1 of Rhea americana. Classification (NCBI taxonomy): domain Eukaryota; kingdom Metazoa; phylum Chordata; class Aves; order Rheiformes; family Rheidae; genus Rhea; species Rhea americana. The sequence goes on along the minus strand of NW_028186867.1, from coordinate 892,691 downwards.
TGGTGTGGAGAGGAGTATGTACAGAAATGCTGAGGAATTGCTCAGAAATATGGTAAATACATGAATTTTGTTAAGATATWACATGTTTTCCAAACCAGGATGATGCAGGCTTCTCTGATACTATTGACAAAATTATGAATTGCCCATAAGGTCAAGAAGTTCCTTTTCTGGAATAGTACAGGTGCAATTAGACTCTGGAGTAGAGGATTAAGACTGAACTGCTTCACAGCGCTCAATTTCTGTGTAATGCAGTAGCTGTTTCTCTAAATACTTAGATAATCCTCCTGTTAAGTAGTCAGATTGGGGCTCACTGAAGGAAAACAAACATGAAGTCTATCAAACTAGAGAGGATTTTATTATGGAAACCAGCTTAGAGATTCCAACCCTAAATGAAGACTTTGTAATGGTGCTGTCCAGGCACTGAGGGGGGAAATTTAGTGTATGGGAAGATCACAGAACACTGGCAGATGCCTCTTATTTCCTTGATTTTATCTTAGAGCAAAACAGGAAGAAAATTCATGTCTTCCACTAGAAAAAAATGAATCTGACAAGTCTCGTGGAGCTATGAGTGGCAGACAGGAAAGCATAAAAGTAAATCAGTCAAAACATTTTTAAAAACTTTTCTCATCCTCAGTCTGACAACACCATTTCCTTGAAAGCAAGGTTATGTTGGATATTTTTCCAGTCACTTTGTAGCATTTATTGTGCTTAGCTGAAAGGTACCAAAAGGGGAATGAAGTCAGCACCATTTTCTCTGATAAACAGCTTGAAAACTCTAAGTACAGCTGCCTGAATGCTATGGCCAGTAAGAACAGGAAGATGTGTATACTGCACAGCCTGAATACTGGAGTTGATAACAGTCATCACCTGGTCAGAATGGAGTAGTTTGTACTGCCTGATTCCTTCTCAGTAACGTCACAGCAGCATTGCACCAGAGCATATGAACAGCAAGAAAGAGTCTGAATGATCCCGATAGTCAAGTATGCTCTATTCTACCTGCTTCTTGGTGGAAACTATTTTAATAAAGWGAGGTTCTAGAGGAGAGAGATGGATATGATGGGCATTGGGCCTTTTTGCTGTGTTGAGAAATACAGGGACACTTTTAAAACTAACTAATGATTAACATTTGGCTGGAAACAATATATTTTTTCTAGGAGAGAAAGAAGTTACTTCTCCCATTTTGAACTTTTATATCAAGAAAGCATTTATAAGTAAACTTATAAATATTGAGCTAGTTATCTTTTCATTTTACTTGGAAGAGACAGATTTAAAGAATAGAAATTATAACTCCTGCATTATTAGTAAAATTCCTGAGCATATATCTCTCTAAATATGCAAAAGCAAGCAACTCACTATAGCAAGCAAACAGTAACATTTTGTTATGCTGTGGTCAAGCCCTATGCATCCCTACTTCTATACAGTATGTTTGTTCAGAAAGTCTAATTTGAGAGATAAAGGAGTAATTYCAACAAGCTAGCCTAAGCTCTCATTACTGCATAAATGAATACTGAGGTAATCATTATATAAGCAGTTATATATGAGCATAGCTAAACATGCTGCAGGCCACATGGGTCTGAGAACAGCATGTGCCAAACAAACTTGATTGCTTTCTTTGATACATTCATAATTTCATTAGATAATGGACATAACGTATCTAGATTTCTGCAGAAATTTGAGGGATTTCCCGAAGGGAATCCAATTTAAACATCTTTYAATGTATCTTTGAATAAACAGAGGAATTATTGTGGTATTAATACAAAACTGGATGAAAAATCATATGGCAAAGCAATTATGAATGTTAAAATAGCTAAGTGGAGCTCACTGAGGATTAGTGTCAAGACTAATACTTTAATACATTTCTCTATAAATGACCTGAAAGAGTAACAGAAGAAAACTTTACATGTCAGTCAAATTCACAGATGATATCAAGAGATTGCAAAGAAAGAGGAGACAATAGATAAATGACAAAATAAACCAGGCAGTTTAGAGAAAAAAGAAACATTCAAGGACAAGATGTAACTTTCACAAATGTAATGGGTTTTTTGCAGATTAAAGGAACACTAAAAATGTAAATGTATTCACAGAAGTCCATAGACGCCGATTTCATCGGGAGACAAGAACAGTCATATGTAACAGCACGTTAYATCATGTAACCCAGGGGGAATAGTTTAAATCAGCTTTTACCAGTAGTCTTTGGTCTTGCAGACTTCGTACCTGTGGGAGAGGCATCCGTAAACTGCTTTGTTTCACTRTATAGAAGCTTCGCTATTTTGTTCTCCTTCTCAGRTCGAAAGCAAGTAAAACTCTTGGAATCTGTTGTGATTAAACATAGCTTTGGCAGTGCCTGTGTTTTAAAAGAATGAGGTTTGGCTGGTGTTTTGTTCTGCCWGTGACTGGAGAAAAACCCTTTACCAAAAGTTTTAACGAAATCAGTATGTCTGTGAAACTTGCCGACTTCTCATCCGTCAGTGATATGACAGGTTGGTGCATGGCTAAATATATCTCTATCCATCTGCATATGTTATTTGCTTCCATATATACAACATAACATAACCTCCTTATTGCGATTTGTCATGCCTAAAGCAGGTTTGGAGAAAACGTTACATTTAGCAGAGGGCTACAAAACTGTATGAGTTTGTCATCCTTGGATAAAGTAAAAGCAAATACTACCCTGCCAGATAAGCCGGTAGCCAGGAAATAGATGGCTAAACTGAGCTTTGGCTAACCAACTACGTTGTGTGAAGAAGGGGACCAGCAGTTACAAAAGGAGTTTTTTTTTCAATAAACAGCTCTTCTTTGCTAATCAGAAAAAAGGGCATAGCTAGGTTTCAGGGGGAGGAAGAGATGAGGCAAAACCCTCAAGTTTCTACAGATCCTGAACAAATATAAAGAAGTGGTGGAAAAACTGAGGCAGTGATTCAGATGCCATTTTTTAGTTGCTTTTCCATAGGTCTTTGTTTTTTGTGCTAAAATAATATTCCGATTTTCTAGAAATCTTGGCAATGTTTTATGTACTTCTATTTTCACAGATCTCTCAAAAATAAACCAGTATAATAAATTAACTGCAAGGGTAGGTGCATGTAACAAACTTTGAAAATATTTCTGTGTGATTATGGAGGAAAACAGAATGCAAAACAAAGTCAGCTAAGGTCTGAGGTCGTCATGCTATCAAGATTTCGCCTGGGAAAGACGTGCTCCTTATTGCAAGATGACATCTAAGACTATGGAGTCACTATAGCTGCCATATGAAGTTGGACAATTAATTARGAACAGCTTATTTTGTTGTAAATGGCAAATACTCAAAGCAATGTTGTCACAAGAATGAATATGTCTTTGCAAATAAATCAACAGTGTCTGCAGGGTGATTAAAGTATCTCSTGGAGGGAAAGGAAAGCGTGGTGTCTTAGTCTGGAGAGCCTGTGCTTCAAGTTTGCCGTGCCCTTCATACTTGTTGTTGGCCTAAATTCATAAAGGACTGAAGTTTTTTTAAAATGAGAACCATTAATTTAGAATCTTAAATCCCAAATTGGGATCCTTACCCCCAGTCCCTCAACTAATTCTCTGGATGCACATGCTTTCACACTGAAATGCACTCAGTACTTAGTATTTTGCTTCTGTGCATATATATGAAGAACTGTTGGAGTAGCAATTAGACCTCAGCATTTCTTGGTGTGCGTCCTGGTCACTGTTTAAAGGATTTAGGTCTCTTCTCTCTAGTCCACTGACTCTTTAATTACTTTYTGCCCAGTGATATGATTGCAACAGGAGGGGAGAGGAAACTTCTAACTATAAAAGTTGAGGTGGGGTTGTTGGGGTAGTGAGTGAGTTCTGTACAAAATAATTTGATTAAAAGGGAATCTCTCTCCTCTACCCACCACACATAATAACCTRAGCCTTTTATACTACGGAGAAAGGGTATGTCTGTGAATAGGGTGATGTGGGAGAGGAGTCCAGGCTGTAAATCCCAACCTGATACCAATCCTTTTACGGTAGCTGTGACTCAGGTGCGTAAGGTCATGAYGATGGTGTGCCACAGGACGAGTGCCTTGTTGCAGCTTCTCCTGGCGAACCTGGGCACCCGCAGCCCCCTGTGTTGCCCAGCGGCCAGGCTCTCACAGGGCCTTGCCAGCTGGTGGGGCAGCACTCAGGAGCTGGGCACCAGGGGTCAGACATTGCAATACCCACAGCTGCGAAGCCTAAGTCCCCTAGCCTTTGTGTCTGGCTTATCATGCGGATAAAAGTTGTAAAGGGATGTTAAAAACCAGTAAGATATTCAGATATGGTCATACAAGGCAAGCGAGGACTAGAGACCTTCCTAAGCCTGTGTTCTGCTCTCTCATCCATTACCTTCATGGCAACAAGACATCTTCAGGGTTAAGTGGAAAGCTCCCCGTTCAAGAGATGTCAGCTTTTTCAGTGCATGTGCTTCCTTTTCCTCCTCAAAACCACTGACTTGATCCACGTCTCCTGGAGTCCACGGGGTGCAGACTGCACTTACTGTGCCCAGGGCGCACGTCAGTGCTTGCAACCCGCTTGCTGAGAAGGGACCACTTGAGGCTGCTGGACAGCTGCCAGAAGCAGGGTTGGAAGAGCTGGCTGAGCACGCAGGTGGCCGGACAAACTTTTTCTTCAGCCAGCACCCCTAATTTTTGAGGCAGAGGTTATCAGTGTCGACCCTCTGCACATTTTCTGAATGCGCCTGCTGTAAGGCTCCCAGTGAATCACAATGTTGTATCAGATCATAAATACAGACTTTGTACGTGCACTCAGGGCAGCTTATTTGTGCACAGCAGGGTCAGCAGCGCGATGAGCCCTATTTCTGCAAACCTCCATAAGCATTTTTGTTGTAGAGTCTGAAATACGCTTAATTCCATAATACGTTACAGGAAGGTTTGACCACTGGCCAGCTATAGGCTGTGCATCTTTTTTCAGTTTAATGGCCGATCTGCTGTTTAAACTATAGTTTCTCCTGCAGATATAAAGAACTTCTGGATCTGTCAGTCTGAATGATTTCATATACTTCCTGGGCCTACAGCTGTTTATCAAACTGGTGATTTTGTAGTCTATTAACTGGCTCAAGGAAGTTTTCTTTACTGAAGCTTCATTTTTCATATTTTGCTTTTCTYTGGTGAGTATATCGGGTCTGTTTGTTTTAAATTTAATTAAAGCGTCTTAACTTGACAGGGAAACATAATTCCATAAGATACAGGAGTCTTTCACTATAACAAAGAAACCTAATTCTAATCCTTGCTCGGTAGAATTTTATTCATTTCAAGTGAAATGATAGGCTTTGCTCTTGTATTTAACCAAAGTTTTAAATCACTAACTTAGAGATTAACTATATATATCTGTAACTATATAACATAATTAAGCAATTAAGCAAACTCTGGAAGGATCCAGTTATTTTACTGGAACTTTGAAATGTGTTTCATACTTCCTAAACGTTTTGGAGAAAAACAATATATTGAGAAAAAATAGTTGGCAGTAGTCAGCATTGAACATATAATAAATCTGAATTAACCTACAGTCCTCAGAGACGTATTGCACTGTTTTTGAGGCATTCATGTCTAGTGCTACCATTTTACCATAACTACAGTATCATGTTTTCATGAGGCTTTCTGTTTTTTAAGTCACCACCCATCTTTGAGTCTGACTGCAAAGCTACTTTAACTCAAGTCAGTCTAAAAACTGTATCTTTAAAGTCACAACTGTAAATAGCTCTGATGCAGAAGAATATCCTCTTCTTCTTTCAGAAAAACTGTTTCCCTCCCTGATTATCTTGCCAGAACTTCTTGCAAGTGCACAGAGTTATAAGAATGGAAGCATTAATGGTTTGCAGAAGAAAACACACGAGGAGAACGTACTCTGTCCTATTTCATCTTCGTTGTTTCAGTTTCAGGAGCATGAAAGCTTTACAGCATACTTTTAGCTTTTCTCTTTTGGATTAAGCGCAGTCCCAGATGTCCTGTCAAAATAGCTAGATGGTGGTAATTAACAAGTATGTTAATTAACATACTTGTTAATTACCACCATTTTCTGCTCCATAAATTATTGGTCTTTCACTTTCTCTTGTTAAGCCCCATTCATTGAAACACAGCCTAAAATTTCTTACCTCATTTCTACTGAGAAGGAAGAGCAAGCACGGAGTCAGCTACTGCWGCTCAGCTGAGGAACGGTAATTCATTGCGCTTCAGGAACTCGTCAAACGTTGATGGCTTTGTCCTTTCTCTGGGAAATGCTTGAGAGTGAGGGGAAATTTTCAACAGGCTTGAGATGGCGTCAGTGCCTGCAAGCTTGGGACCTCCACAGTGTTTCTCATCAGTCTAGAAATCTCCGACAACATCTCAGTTTTATGTGCTAGATTATTTCCAGCCCTGCTGAAGCGTTGTGTCTATCAGRTATTTTGTTATTTCTGATGCTGAGCTCTGAGGGCTAGGTCTCCAGGAAGAATCATGTAAATGACAGACAAGTAATTTCATTTCATAAGTGATTTTTTTTTTGAGCTCTAGCCTTTTCAAGCTTCATTTTCAGGTCCAAGCATCATATTTAGGGCTTATAATGATTGTTCAGTATCACAGATGTGTTGAGTACTTTCCTGATAGCAGCAACTGAGTTGCATAAGGTAGAGGTATCTTGACGGTCACCACAGAAATGCTTCTAAAATGATGATATAAATACAGTTTTGGTGATCTGGGGTTTTTGTTTGTTTGTTTTTGATTTGATTGGATTTGAGCCAAATCCCAAGGTTGAAAAGGATAAACAGTCCAACTTTGTTAGTAATTTAAATGCAGCAGGAACTGCWGTCTGTGCTGCCTTCAGCACTACCCTAGTCGCATGTGACTATCGTAACTATCGCCTTATTAGGGCRAGATGCCAAAGACCGGCCAGAAGAACCAGCAGACTGCACTCGTGTGCTTGAACTTTAAATGTTTGCTTCTGGAAATAGTAGTGAATCCAGAGGGGTATCAGAAAGTTAAAGTAAAAAGTTGCCAACAATTTTTCATTCTGCATAACATTGTAGGGAAAAAATGCTGTAGTTGCAATTATGGAGTTCTTCTTCCCAGTAATAATAAATGCAGAACAGACAGATAAACCWAACCAATGCTTTATCTGAAAATAAATAAATAAATAAAGCTGAAAATGCTTTATCAGCACAAGCTAGTCAATGCAGGAAAAAACAGATTTGAAAAAAAACGGAAATTGATTGATCGGTTCAGTAAAAGTCTTGTAACGAATAAAAACTACACCTCAGGGAGAAAGAGAGAGCAGCTACTGAGTGCCCGCTCTGCCCTTACGTCACACACTGTGAGCAATGGGTTTCGGGAGTGCGCTTCCTCCCTCTGCTAAAGCGCTCAGTGCTACATGAGCATGTTTTTTCTAAGGCGCTGCAGAGAGAGATTCCTAACCAACAATCCTGTCTTGAGATCTCTAGGCTTATGCATTTGCATGCTTGGAATATTATCTTAGCATACTCATGTTTTTGTAAAATGAAATCAAGCATCAGCTCAGGTTTCACTTAGCTGCAAGAAGGAGAGTTGTATTTGTAAGTTAAGTTAATGTATGCACTCTGACATGTCTCTGGGCAAGTGAAGTTCTTTGTTTTAGACRTATTTACATTTTTGTATCTTGTTCTCATTCCACCTTGTATTTATATATTCCCTGTACCTCAGAGAAAACTCCATAGGGAAATGGGAGCTAGAAAGCTATTTCACTATTAAATCAAGATATTTTTCTGATTTTGAGGGGGAGAAGGTAGGTTTTGTGTTTTCATTTTGTGGCCTCTGTTTGATTCTTTTATGTGTTTCCAAAGTCTGTGCTCTATAATTAAATTCAAGAAACTTGTGCTTTATTTTCGTGGGAGTTTTGATTTATTTGCTTTTTAAATATTATAGAGACAGAAATTTTCCTGTATTCATCCTAAGCAAAAAAAACCTTCAAACCCATTTCATTTAAACCACTGGTTAGTATGTGTATTTTGGCAACCTCCCACTTTTGCATCATGACAGTGCAGCCGCAGAGATGTAACGTACCCGTGTCTGGGTGCATTGCCAGCTCCGGCTTTAGCTCATCCCCACAGCAGTGGGGAGGAAACCCAACTTCTGGCAGCGTGAAAGCTCCAGCGGTCACCACTGCTGATAAGGCTTCTGAAGTGAGCAYGTGAAAGTGGAAAATTTCCAGCAAATTCCCAGGAGTGGTGGTTGCAGGAGCTTAGTTTTGCCTTTAGATCCTGAGAGGAGTTGATGAACCGCAGCCCCGAGCTGCCAAAATCCAGCAGGGTGGGAAGAGAGGAGCGATTCTCTCAGTGGCTTTATGAAAGCAAAGACTCAGCAAATGCAAACTCATTTCTGCAAGGCAGGCAGAGTAGACAGCAAGCTATGCTGACTGGCTTCTCCCAGGAAAAGGAATGGAATATGGCTCGGGAATTACGGCCAGAAATTTTAAATGTAAAAGGTTACTGTCGGCTAACGTTTGTGGCAATGAGCATTTTACACCTTGCATCACGACAGCCTCCCAGCAGATTCCCTCCTACTCACAGAGTAGATGAATAAGTGACTTCTTACAGTTGCCAAACAGATTTGTGCCTATGACTCGTTACTAATATTATGTTTGTTTTCCATATTCTTGGACCCAATTTTAGCTTGCCTGGCTGGTATCAAAACTGGGCCAGATGAGCGACCCTCATGTACCTCCTCATTTATGCTCTTGAATAATACAAAATCAACCTCAGGGCTGATGCGGGCTGACAAGTCAACTTGAGTCTATCAAAAAGTGAGTATCACCTTCATAAGTCTCTTATGAGCAGACGAGGGRGGAGATAAGAAGTTGGAGGAAATTAAAGAACTTCCCACAAATGAAGTCTGCGCTCCCGTCACTCGTAGTGCGGGCAGGGGCCCATCAGGATGAGACACAAAACAACTCTACTCGTAAGGATGCCGCCAAGGTGGGTAAGTGACAGGAGGTACTAATTGCTGCGAGCAGACAAAGCAAAYGAAAAATAATGAAGCCTACAGGAAAACAAATGCTGTGATTAGGAAGCCATTGAATATTTAGAGCCAGAGAAGTAGCAGAGGAAAAAATTAATTATGTTTAACCCAGTGCAAATAAATAATTGCACTTGGAAAAGATGAATCTTTTATTTCAAGCTTTACAGGTTGTCAATAACATATTAAGTAACAGCAACAAAACCACAAGAATAATTTGTAATTTCTGGAAACAACAAAACAGTCTTTCATGTTTTACCCTTAATGGAAGACAAGAAAATGGCACTTCATGTGGTAAAATATTTCACTGTAGGTAGTTTAAATTTTTTCTAATTAATTTGCAAAGTTTTCAAAAGTGACAAGTGATTCCTCATGCTTTTGTTTGGCAGTGTCTAAGCAAGAGATCTGACTTGGCTCATTTCTCAGAAGTGCTGGCTACCTCTTTTAGGAGCAACAGCCCTGTATAAGAGATATCAACACTGACATCTAAAAATACAGATTCTCGAAATCACAATGTGCCTTCCAAAATATCAATATCTATTTATGAAGGCACCCTGGAACCATCTCCAAAGAAGTGGAGGAATTAAGCTAACCGCTTCCTAAGTGCAGCTTCAGATGATAGTAGTAGTTCCTTTCTGAGCTGCATTTTGTTATTGTGACCTTCTTTAGTCAAAAATCTAAAATGTGAACTGCCTTGACACTCTAATATTGCTATGGTAGTTTCATCATAGCAGAGGTGAGACCTACAGGGTGAGCAGAGGTGTAAAGCTTCAATTTAGATAAATGAAGTACTTACACACAACAATGCCTACAACAATAATGTTATCTGAGAATGATAGCAAGCGCTTATGGTACAATTTTTATGAAATATATGAATCATCGGCCTTTTGGGGAACCTGTGGTAACTTCCTTCTCCTGATTCTGTGTTAATAAAGCAATGTTATTTCTATTTCTTATCCATCCTGTGGAGAGAAAAATATTAGCAAACACCAGGGTTTAATAATCACAGCCTTGAGAAGGCAATTTATGTGTTTCAGAAGGATACAAATAGTCCGGGAGCATACAGAGTTATGAAGGAAGGAACAATGTTTTCCTCAAAAGTTGCAAGGCCCCGTTCGGAGCTGTGCTGTGGAGCAGGACTGCCGTGGAGGCCGGCACCTGGTTCTGCCCTGCTAACTGTGCCAAGGCTTACTGCAGATTATTCCGGACCACCAGCTTCCCCAGCAGTGGATGCAATCGCGATTAGTCACACAGCTTTCACGCTTGGACCGCTATTCTCGCTATCGAGGGGATGAATTTTTGGATGTGATGCTTGCTTGCTCTTTTAGCACTCTGGGCAGAACAAATACCTTCAAATTGCTACAGTTCTTCTAACGATTGATTTTATCTGGAAATAAGATTAGGGCTGCCAGGATGATTTTTTTGGACCAGTCAATATTTGCCCTGTGAGTTCTCTTTGGAAATCACTCAGGTGTGTCAGGGGATATCTTTCGTTCAGCTTTTGCAGGGTACCATGTGCGTTGACTATATTGTTTGATTGACATTTGTGAGAGATTTGTGTGTGTGTGTGTGTGTGTGTGTTTATTTTTTTCGCTTATGTTTGCAAATGGACCATATGGTCATTTCCAGGTTCAATGCCACATTTAAAAAATGTAGCTTCTTGTTTCCCAGGAATATTGTAAAGACTGTGAGTAACTCATGTAACATTTTCTTATTAAGACATGTGTTTTCTAATGACATGTGCTTTGTTCAGATGGGATGATGAAAACCTGCTTCCATGCACTAGTGTAATGGTTAGTAAAATAAAAAAAAAAAGTGTTGGTATAATCCAGGAATGCTCAGCAGCACAAAAATCACAACAGGGATGAATTTTCAGCAATCTTTTCCCTTAGGAAAAAAAGAATAAATCTGAAATCAAATGAAGTGTACTGGAACAAAATGTAAGTGTGGGCAGAAAAGAATTGATAGTGCCTACTGAGTTGTAACATTTTCTAGACTGAACTGATTCATTTTTCAGAAAATTCTGAATGTAGTTTGGGCATTTAGGTTGTGAACCAGAAAGCCTGTGAAGTCAGCGTAGTCCTCCTGTTGTCCCAGCGGCTTGTGTGTTAGGGGCTCCATGGAGATGCAGATTAGCTTGACTGCACGTGGAAAACATTCTCTCACGTTCAACTCCCGTTTCATCTTTCTCATGTGTATCATCCCTCATCCTTTTCTAAATCTCATTACCTATCCTAGAAGCATAACAACAGGAACTGCAAGTAAGCCTGTCTTTCATTCCGCTTCATTTTTCGATATGTGGAAAAGACAGGGATGACTAAAAGGTCAGTGATTAAAGCCTGAGACTGAATGTAACCATGTTTCTCTGATCTCCAGTTGGACTAATAAGAGAAAGTACAGTTCCTTTCTGCTAGGCACCTTTTATTTTGTGACCTTAGTTATGTTCTGAGAGCATGTGTTTGAGACGATCTCTGGTGCTCCATTGCTTCTTCAGAGCAGATTTCATTTCACTTTGTAAGGAGATTCAGCGGTTCTAACAGCAGTGCTCGAATCCCTCATTCTGTCAAGAATGAAAAATTATCCTTTTCCTACTCCTTCTGCCACATGCACAGATGTACACATCCTAGGGCAAAATCCTGAACATGCTAAAGTCCAGCAGGGCCATTAAACGGCAGTAGAATAACATATGTATGTAGTATACATCTCTGGTATGGGGAGTCTGGGGAAATACGTAACCTCTTGTCAGAGGCAGGATTTATTGTTAGAAGAAAGAAGAGAGACAAAGTAAAAGCACAGCTGTTAATTTGATGTTTATGCTGATGAAGAAGAGCATTAACTAACTATTACCAGAGTTAATAAGGGGGAGCATTCTGCTTATCACTTCAGTATTTTCTGGATTTCCTCAAACTGAATTTCAGTTAATTTTCTTGTAAATAACAACCCCCTTTTTTTTCTATATGCTCAAAATATCCAAATGAGAGAGCACTATTCACTAGAGATGTCCGAGGATGGTGAGCCTCACTGTGGTTAGGCTTGAGACAGATGTGTGCAATGACTTTAAAGCTGATCCTTGTCTGAGTCAGTAACAGATGCCGCTATCTATTGAGATTTTTGAGATGTATTTAATCCACCAATGTATTACGGGCAAGATCCTTGGCCTGAATGATTGGTAAAATTGCATTAGTGGCAATATGACAGAAAAGGACCTGGTGAGCTTAAAGGAAGCATCAGATTCCACCAGCTGAATCATTTCACAAAGAAAAACTGGTAGCTTACCTCCTGCCAGCTACATACTAAAAATAAACTATTCAGCGTTGTTTATTAAAATGCAATCATGAGATACTGCCTTCTGTTCTATATCTCCACACTAATAAGCAAGATATTTAGTAAATCAACAGCCTCCAACTTACAAGCGCATGCTAATGAATATAAAACCCCTTCTGCAGCTCTGTGAAAGATTATCCAAAACACTGAATGCATCTAGAGAACAATAGAATGTAGCTGTTCCTACCAGCATTTCATTTGCACACAGGCAGTTTGCAATTATTTAAAATTTGTTGACGTTCAGAAATCTTTTTTTGTAATATGCCATACTGAATGTTATAAGCTTTTTTTTTTTCTTTCTTTCTTTTTTTTAAAAGATGTGACATGATTTGCAGTGTGCTTTAGAGACATATTGATTCTTCATAGCAATCTTATGGCTTCTTCAGAAATGTCTTGGTAGACCTGGAGTACAAAGAAAGCTCTGGACAGGTGTTGCCTGGCAGTTTTGTTCTAGGGATATTTCAAACTCTGACATTTCTTCTGCCTTGGTGGCTCCTAATGCTGGGTGCTTTTAGAAGATACCAGCAATCAAGCTGGAACTAGGCACCCTTATGCAGCCAAGCTGATGACAGGAAGCAGAAGGGTCTTCTTGTCTGGAGAGCAAGGAGGGGACATGGATAGTAGTTATGTATGCTGGACTTCTTAAAAATAAAAAAATGTCGCTTTCAGATGCTGATCATATTGCAGATACACACAGTAATGTCAGTACAGCCACAAACATGTACAGAGTCAGGTGGTAGGCACATGCTTAGCAGCATGGCACACCCCAGATCAAATCTATCACCTCAAATATCACAAAGACGATAGTAAAGCCAACCCCCAGCCTGGAGCAGGGTTAGCTAAGAGCAGGGAGAAGGGTCAGCATGGCAGGAAGCTGGCTTCAAACACCCCTCCAACATACAGCTGCAGAGCCCAAGGGCTTTAGAGCTGCGTGGCGAGGATGGCAGCTCCCCGTTGGGCTCCTCACTGAGCTCCCAGCTGGACAAGTGTCCAGCTGCAGGAATGTGCAAAATCCCCTCTGACTGAGCACTCTGCCAGGCTTCAGCCACGTGACAGTGCTGCAGGGCGCTGTAACAAGTACGGCAGAGGATGTGAGCTAAGGGCTTCCTAGCCACCGTGAGCAGGGGTCCTCTTGGGCCAGCTTTGTGGGCAGTTCAGGAGCAAGCTACCAAGCTCCAGAGTTTCCCCAAAGCTCCTGTCTAACTTGCAAGCAAATAGTATGAACACAGAAGAGTTGAGGCTTCAGTGTGCATTTGTGCCTGAAACATTGCATGATACAAATGAAAAATCAAAAAGATCTACAGGTGTAAGTCACCTCTTTGTCTTTCTCCATAGCTGTTCCTTGAGTTAATTCATTCACAGTGAACAGTAGCTCTGTTTTTCATGCTACTGATGTGCATATGTATCTGTCTGCTCTTGGCATGTTTGTTTCTGTCTTAACTAAAATTCCGAAATTTTTTCTATACTATGACACTGTGGATGTACATGCTCCAGCTAAAGCTACTGTGCCAGGCAAGAGCTATTATTATTATCCATTCTTTCCCTTTTATTATTTGTTATGGGCAGTGGCTATATAGAATGGTTGTGTTTGAGCTACTCACTCTGGGCTCCGTTGTAGTAACTGGGCATAAAGAGGAATGTTAAGGTGTGATTTGTCTTTAGCATAAGATGATGAGTCAGATAAATGGGTCAGATGTGGGATTCTTGGACAACCAACTCATATACATAAATTTACTTTGTAAAATCTGAAGTTAGGTGAATGAAACCTATTCTCCATGTGCTGTGACCACCACATATCTCATCATCTTCCACTGTCCCACTGTAGTGCTGCTTCCTCTCTACGTCCCATCTTTTTCTCCTTGGCAGTTGTTTCTCCCTCTTTATTTGTATAACTCACAGAGCAGACAAACTTGCATACTTCACCTTATGTCAAATGCAGTGGGACTCTGGCCTGTAAGCTACTTCAACAMAAATTACAGTAATGAGCCTCATCATTGATAACTTTCCATTCAGGAAGGTACTTAAACACGTTTGTAGAACTGACTATGTTTATCTTCCACTGAAGTCCATGTTACCCGGGGACATGCTTAGCCTTCGGTATGTGCTTTTTTACTCGGTCACGGGTTGTAACTTAGTTGTCTGAAACAGATGCTCTGCTGCGACGCCTCAGACCTGAGGAAAGGGGAGCCAAGGTCACCCGTGCTAGTCAGAAGCAGGAAAGGGGAGCCAAGATCACCCGTGCTAATCAGAAGCATTGCCACTTGGCTGCTCTCCACTGCTGCTTGGCTGCTGTTGGCGTCTCCGTGGCACTTCATCGCTACCGCGTGGTCGCCCACAGTCATTCCTCGCGTTCCTTTCGAGGTTCTCAACATGTTTTACAAACAGTACCAGATCTGGTGAGGAGCGAAGTGTCTTGTAGCTGATTGATTAGCTGTCTGCTTAATAAAGTCTATCCTTCATACGAAGTCTTGGCTTTCACATTCAGGCTCAAGCTTGGTTTGGAAACAGATTCCTGATTCCTTCCCTTTACACAGCTGACAGYGACTGTTACTGTGGAGTTTTGAAAGCGGAGTTATGTTATTTTGAGTCTTTATATTTCATGTACAGTGCTCAGGTTTGCAGCCCTTCACACGAAGTGTGGTTCCCAAAATCACTGGATTTGGCAGAGGTGAGCCAAAAATAAAAGGTTCGGCCTGTGTCTTTCTTACAACCCAGGATGCAGAGCAGTAACAAGGCCCTTAATACAGCAATGATTTAAATTATTTTCATCARCTATTATTAAATAACTTTCATTTTGAAGCAACTGCACGTCTTATTGATTCTGTTCTTTCTAAGATGTGATGAGATCTTACAGTCCAATTAAACAGTGTTCTCCAGCAGTCTCTCTCTGAATTTTTATGCAAACCATTACRCTTACTGGATGAGAACAAGCTGTGTTATTAGCTTTTTTTCAAACTGTCAAAACATTTAGCAATCATATCCTGTGCTGGTGCTGCATGTTGCTTATTCACAGAAAGAAAATATTATGTGTCCAGGGGAAACAGAAATGCAAACTAGCTGTACAAAAGGCTTCTTCTCGCCCAAGCTGGTTGGTGGGCAGCAGAACTGGAGAATTAGTGTGTTTGGGGAGGGAATGCTTATTTTTTTTAGATTTAACTCCTGTATAATTTATCCAGAATAAAAGATGTTCTATGTGCTTTTAATATTCTTTCCTGTGCTACAAGAGGGACAGCTGCGTAYAGCAGCAGAGAAACTGATTGGGAAATTGTGGGTTAAACAGTTTTACTCTCTGTCTAGATTATTATCACTGCCAGATGCGCTATGTTTTGAGGTTTGTTCAACACTTCAGTACTAATTTCTCTACAATTCACACTTGTAGATGTTACAAAAAGAGAAAAAGCTGCTTTAAAAATGTTCCTCACATAAAGGTTTCTAAAAAAMCCCCTGTTTTCATAAGGAAAGGTTAAAAATCAATGTCATTAAAGGAAAAAGTCCAACAATCATATAACTTTTCTTTGAAAAAAAATATTGATTTCTTTTTTACTTTAGACCAAAAGGGAAATAGAGCTTTTGATAGATTAATTAGAAGCTGAAATGTGTTTATTAACTCCTTTTTTATATCTCTTCACTTTCTGTTGATCAGGCTGACATGATCTGCTCCTCTCATCTTTGAGATCATTTCTTCATGTACTGACAAAGTGCTTGAAAGAGCTTATGATGCTTGAYAAAACAGCTCCATAAAAACACTTTGTTTAGAAATTTCACTCYAAATGAAATCACTCCATCATCCCTTTGGTTTGGAGAAGTGGAAGGCTAGAGGAGAAAGGAGTCACCGTCCACCTGCCAGATTCTGCCCACCTTCCTGCTGCCTGACTCATGCACCTACAGAGAAGAGCAAAATATTACTGCAAATGAACACAAGGGAGCCAAATCTGTCCTCGGTAAGGATACATTTACTAAAACAATAATTTTGTTGCTTAGGAATTTATCTCCTCTTTCCTCCCTTGAAGTAAGCCTTGTGTACGTGAGCAGCAAAATATACCGCTGCGTGAAAGTGAGTGTCAGATAGCTGCTGACCACTTCTGAAGAAAGTGTCGCATTTATAACTGGCWGTACAGAAAGGTACCTAAAATGCAATCTGTTAATGGACATTACAATATAATCTCACCTATTGCTGTCATGTTACCATCCAGTGCAGAAAGCTTGGTGAACTCTTTCTCAGAGGTATAAAGGAAACCAATCTGATGAGGTACTGCTTGGCTAAGAGCCCACTGGTTTCCAAAATACACAAGATGATTACATTTTCTAGTAGTCTTTCAAAAGCAGATTGAGCTTAGTGTTTCTAGAGGTGCAGTGTGCCCAGGCTGGCAGAGCTGTCCTTGGGGTACAGTGGGGTCGGTGGCACACTGCGAGTCAGGACACTGAGCTGGTGGGACTGCATGCCTGCAGGTCCTGTGCTTACAGTTCACATTTATTCTCCCTCCATTGATTTCAGGGGAGTCAGAGGCACATCATCGTGTTTGTATAGTCTCTCTTTTTGATTCAGGAAAAGGGACTTGGGAAAGATTTTAGCTATGCAAATCTCCCTCTCCAGCAGCACAGCCATCTTATAGATTCAGATAATACCAACTTGGAAGACAGCTCTGCTCAGAGGGAAAGGGAAAAGCAATGCAACTGATGCTGCTCTTTCCCTCACCCTGTAGCCTTTGAGAAGGGCAGCCCACGCAGGCACACGGAGGGCAGCAGCAGCATTGCAATACAACGTGGTGCTGGCTGTCCCCAAAGCCACAGATAACCTTGGGCCGTTGTTTTCACTGTCAGCTCGTGTTTACCAACGAGTGTGTTTGCTGGCAGTGCCCGTGTTGAGTTCAAGCCCAACGCACTTACGGCTGATGTGCAGTTCTTTTAATGATAGTTGTTGGGTTTTAATGATAAAACAGTCAATTACAAGTTCTGTTTCCTCTTCACAAGTGTCAAAATACAGGAAGGATTAAAAAGCACTAATGAGACCTGATATAATTTTACCCTTGTAGTTCACTGAAAGAAAAAAAAAAAGCTCAGCTTCTCTACAGCTCTATGTAAAATTTGTGGGGAGCTGAAGCGATGTTAATAATAAAAGCAGTGATGCTTTTATTTACACCTTGCTTCTTTGCTCTTCTGAGTTAAGTTTCTGTTACCAGAGATAATGAAGAACAGAGAAAATATTTCAAGAGACAGGACTGTTTTGCTTTTCTGAAAGTATCTTTTGATGTTGGAAGCAAATCATGCATGCAATCAAAATTTGAAGTATTTTTCCGATAAAATGGTAAAATACAATTCTGTCTATAGGATGCTGACTAGCGGTTTGTTGTTTAACTTTGAGCAATTCATTGTATTTCTTTCCATCTCGTTTCTCTTTCTATCTTCCTTCTGCCTGGATTGCAGTTTTTTGTAGTTACTGACTACCTCTTACCRTTGTACAGTGCCCAGGTTAGGGGTCTCTCAATTCCAGCATTGCAATTCAAACTTGAAAGAAARTTCAGAAAGCAGTGACTAGTTTTCTCCCTTCCGATACTGACTGGGTTAAAAAGCTGAGAATCATGGCCACGAGTATGGTAAGAGCTGCCAGTGACTCCTCTGAATCTGTATTAGGATTTACTGTTGCATCAGTGACACTTTTTCGGTAAGCATACGTGCCTATAGTCACTAAATACCTGAGGAAAAGGTGACCTCCAAAGGAGCCTGTCAACCAACAGCACAGTTCTCAGAGKACCTGTAGGAGGCAGYGTGTGTCCAAGAATACCTAGCTACACAACGCCCTGCTGCTTTTATCCCCCAGAAATGGCATGAATTCAGTCTACAAATTATAGGTTGTACCCTCGCTGGCACCTCGGTGAACATCACAGACTGACTCTAGCATTTGCCGTCTCAGAAATACTTTTTCTACTCCATCTAATTTAAAAAGATCAAAAAGTCATTGCATCTTCCCTCTTTTAAAAATACAGACACAATAAAACTTCTTTTCTTAAGTTCCTTATGTCAATTAAAATGCGTTTTTGAAGGCTACCTATGAGTGAAAAGCTCATTAAATTCATGATGACCTTCTAGATTGTGAGCATGCTCTGAATATCCTTTCTGTGCATGCAAATAATTTCTTTAGAMACAATTTTCATTTGATTTATGTCCAAGAAAGGAAAACTGTAAAACCGATTTGACTTTTCTTCTTTATCTCTGAGAAAAGATAAGCTTTCTTTCTATATTGTTGTTCTACCTTGTTACATAACACAAAATCTATAAAATTATTCTGATATACCAGGTAGATGACACCTTTTGTTTCTCTTTTTCATTTACAAACCTTACTTTCCCACAAAATATAATGTAAACACAGATTAGAGACAAGATAATGGAAATTGTACTTCACATAATTTCGTTTTATTCTTCTGGAGACTGGAAGCATAGACACAAGTATTAATTTTCTTAAAATTAAAGACAAATTTCCATGCCATATAAATCTATTAATTGTCATTTCTATCATCTCCTTCCCTTAATATTTGAATATTTCCAAGTATGAAATACGCAAAGTCCTTTTACAATTCCTCTCTCTCTCTCTCTCTCTCTCTCTGCCCTCCTTAGTTTAAGGGGGACTCTGATATTGGAAAGGTCACGATGGCTGACACCATCATTGCACCTGGTACTGCCTGTGACTGATCAGTGATCTCCATCCAGCACCCACCACATTTCTGCCATTGATGGTGGTCCTTCACTTGTGCTCTAGCTTTGGTGATAATGAAGCCTGATTTTGGTTTCTCTGTTTATGCTTTTATTGAATATAATAGCAGGGAAGAAAAGAACATATATAGTGTGCTCCTAAATATGTAGTGAATTGTCCATGCACAGGTAATAGCCTGGAAGTGCAGAATGATTATGAATGCATGGTGAAAAATGCATAGTGCTATCYGCTTTCCCTGGTTGGATAAAGGTAAGATCAGGCTACACAAAGGGTGAAAATATTGTTTTCCAAAGTAATTCTTCTACCTGTATTATATGGGCTGGTCTGCAATTAGCAGAGGCACCTGAGTAGGAGTTTGATAGCCAGAAGGATTATAACAGAGAGTCTGCTATTAGGGATTCTTCATGGCCTTTTAGCTTCATAAACCCAGCAGTGAGGAGAGCAGGTCAGAGCATGGCCAAGGCTGGTGGAGCATTTAAAAATGCCTTTGGGTGGGATATTTTTCTGTTGCAATGGGAAAATAAAGAATGAACTGGTTTTGTGATGTGTATTTTTGTAAAGGATCTCTACAATAGGCAAGCTGGCTTGTTTGCATCTTTCCCCTTTCCCTTCCTCTTTCCATTTCTCTTTTCCCTTCCCCTTCCCATTCATATTCCCCTCCCTTCCCTTTATTGTTAAATGGTTTAAGATAACTAAGTTTGCTTRTATTTGATTGATGAGTGGGCATGTAAATAGTAAACATGTGTAGTCTGTTCATGTGACTCCATTGTACACCATACACCCCATTTGAAAACACATCATCTGCACGAGAAGGTACCAAAGAGTGCTGATCTGTAAAGCCAGAGGTCTACRAAGAGTCATTAGTATATAGACCAATCCCTTTCCACAAGAGCTTGCATATCTGTGTAACTCTGTTTATATGAGTTGTCTCATGAATTTCCATGGAACTGCTTTTGAAAGTCAAGTAACAAATACAAACGAACCTCCCTGAGCTGTGTTTAACATTCCTTAAATAAATACCATGAYTGAATTTTGAATATTACTATAACTCAGTCATATACCTAAGCAACGGAGTACTTCAGAAGTCTAAGAGTAACTTTTGCTCCTTGTAGTTGTTAAAATCTTTCCCATAACCATCAGAAAGAGATCACTTGCATTTCTGGACAGCAAAAATAAGAGGAAAAAAGCCACTTCTGCTGTCATAACAGTTACASGGAGATTGTGGTTGTGCCTGAAAAGGGCAGAACTGTCCCAGCTGGAGACAGTGTAAAACTTGCCTTTAAAATAAAGTATTWTCCGTATCAGTGTAAATTGTTTTTCCGTTGTACTTCTGGGACTGACACTTCTACAAAATAAGTCTCAAAGAAGAGAACGTTGCAACAGTTTCCTTCCCCRCTGTTGCAGTATTACAGAACGACAGTATTGCAGAATGACAGAATAGTTGGGGTTGGAGAGCACCTCGGGAGAGGGTCTGGGCCAAACCCTGCTCAAGCAGGGTCAACTAGAGCAAGCTGTTCAGGGCTGTTGTCCAGTTGGGTTTTGAATATCTCCAAGGATGGAGRCTCTACARACTCTCTGAGCAGCCTGTGACRGTGTTCAACCACCCTTACACTGAAGATGTGTTTTCTTATGTTCAAGTGGAATTTCCTCTGTTTCAATATGTGCCCGTTGTCTCTTGTTCAGTCATTGGACACCACTCAGAAGAGTCTTGCCCCATCCTCTTTACATCTTCCAGTCAGATATTTATACACATTGATCAGATTCCTCCCCACAGCTTCAGGCTGAACAGTGCCAGCTTTCTCAGCCTTTCATCCCGTGAGAGAGACTTCAGTCTCTTTATCATCTTTGTGGCCTGTCACTGGACTCACTCCGATAACTCCATGTCTCTCTTGTGCTGGARAGCCCAGACTTGGACCCAGCACTCCGGATGTGACCTCACCAGGGTTGATCAGAAGGAAAACATCACCTCCCTCAATCTGCTGGCAACACTCTGCCTACTGTGGCCCAGGACATTGCTGACCCTCTTTGCCACAAGGGCACATTGCCAGATCACATTCAACTTGGTGTTTGCCAGGACCCCCAGGTCATTCTTTGTGAAGTTGCTCTCCACCYGGTCGGCCCCCAGCCTGTTCTAGTGAAAGGGATCATTCCTGCCCAGGTGCAGGACTTGGCATTTCATTTTGTTGAATTTCATGAGGTTCCTCTCTGCCCATTTCTCCTGCCTATTGAGGTCCCTCTGAATAGCAGTGCTTGAAATATTTCCCAGAGCTGCTACTCCAGCGCTGGGAAAGAAAGCTGCGTGCTTGGGCTCAGAGACCACCTGCAAATTCATCTGCGCCTTAGTGAGGCTAAAGACCATTTGCATTGGTGCCAGCCATGCCAGGATTTTCAAACYAGAAATTAACCCTAAAGTAAAATGAAAGACTTCGCATCAGAGCCCTCATTAAGTGAAATGAGCAGATGTTATATTCCCAGTAATAATTGTAAAAGGACCTTACAGACTGTAAGAGCTGCTCCAGAGAGGATTTKCTCTCCTCCATGGCTGGAGTACCCRTGCATCCTATGCTGCAGCAATARGTGGAATGAATAGATTTTGGAGAGTGAGTGTGGAGCTTTGTGGTATGTCAGATTTCTTAAAAATAGGCTTGAATACTTCATTCTCTTTCCCTTCCTGTTTGATACTATTTATACTAAGGCAAGTCTGGATGTATAATATTGCCATAAATAATTGAAAAGCCACTTAAAATGTTTTCTGTAATGCACTTATAATTGTTTGGAATTTTAATATGAAAACTGACAAAATGGTTGCAGTGTCTTTGTTTTAGAGGTGTAAGGAAGAAAGAAGACCAAGCACAGTCCAGCTAGACAGAGAAATAGAAATGCCATGAGGTTAAAATGATGCTGTTCAAGATCTTATGAACTACCTTAGGTTATTTAGGCTTAGGAAGAGGGAATAGAGGGAGGGAGGAGGTAACTTTGCATCATGAGTTCACATCTAAATTTGGGGGATAGGAATAAAAGCTACCTCCAATGTAATTTGTAGCAGTCCAGGTGCTGGTGTTATATCATCAGTGTGCCTCTGTAACATAGCTGGTGCACAGCAGCAATGCTCCAGTCCAGAGCCTGGTCACTCTCATCACCCTTATTTGCACTGTGGTTGCACCTATGAGCCCTAGCCAAGGGTCATAGACTCACAGTAACAAATGGAGGCCAAATCAAAATAGAGGAGCTCTTTTTCCGGTGGCTTACAGCTTTTTGCATATGCCAAGAGATGGCCAGGAGGAACGCATGCACAAACATCCTGGGTGTTTTCCTGCATCAGGCTGGAATGCAACAGAGAGCTTWGATTACTAGGTGGACCCAAGCAGTGGGACTAGCAGGCCCCCTCACTTCCTGTCTTCCAGGATCAGCTTAAGTTACAGTGTAATTCACACAAGTCTTGTAAGTGCTTTTGAAGCTAAACCCCCTACCTAACTGGTAGTTACAGCACCTCCCCCTGGGAGTCCTTCATGCTGTGGAGTGGTCTTCAGTGCCGAGAGGTGCAGAGCCCACTGTAGCTTTTTGTTAAGAGATCTTCCTCTGACAAAGAGTCCTTTCTCTGCAAAATGTTTTCTGCATTTTCTGCCAAGTTTGAACTTGTTTTCTCAAGGAAAATCTCTAGTCTCTTAAAATTCAGTTTGTGCTGGAGGAGAGGTGTGAAATATATTAAGTGGATGAAAGAAGCCAAACCAGTGTAGGGATAGACTGTTCAAGGCACTTTAATTCTAGCTATAACTCATTTAAAATACTATATTTGAATTTACAATATCCCTTTAAGTCATTCAGTGTAATCCATAATTGGAGGTAAGAATTCCAAAGAAATTTAGCCTTTAGCCTATTCTTGTGTGCTTAGCATCTCACCTTCTTTTCTTTTTTATTGGCCACACACTAGAAGATTTCTACTCCTCTCTGATCATGTTACATTTAAAATTCCCTTTAGGTAGACTTTAAACACAATGAGAGTTTACCACACACTCCTGTAGGAAAAGAACTTCTGTTTTATACAAGCATTATATCGTTAGCATCTTCCAGATAGAGATGCATAAAGCAATATATATGTTTTTGTTCACTATGCTGTGTAAGGCTCCCCTGCTAGCATCCCAGCTTAATGCAATATGGAGTGGAAGGCTGCTGCTGCTTTCCACATTTTTTTTCTAGAGAGGGGAATGTGGATTCACAAACAGCCACACACTTTGTGTCATCTTCTTATCCCTGTAGTGAATTGGCCCCGTTCAGAGAAAGAGAGTATTATTCCTTATCGAATGTGAGCATTAGGCTTTGGATCCAAGGCTCCACTTACTGCACTGGAAAGGTTTTCAGAGTGCTGCAGAAAGTACTAAACCCTACACTCCCACCCCTTCTGCTAACTGTTTGGAGGAACTGAAAAAATAAAAAAAAACAATGCTGTGGCTTTTAAAACTGTTTTAATATATTTCTAAGTGCTTCTGCATTCTCTCTTGTATGTAGTGGGCAATCTCTAAGCCTGGATGTTGGACCAAATATCAATAACCTCCCTCCCCCCGTTTCTATTGAAAAGGAAACCTCATGYGGCTTCTCGTACAGCCCTTGCATTTGTAAATCACTCAGGGCACATGACCTCTCAAACGTATCTTGTTTCTAACTAGCAAAATGATGAAATGTGATTGGCCTCCAAGCACTCACTGCCACTCTCCCCCACTCTCTCATATATGTGCCTTTCCTTCCCCGGGTTTGCTCCGACAAAGTCACTCCAGCTTGCACCATCCTTTTCCTTCAGAAGGGAGCCAGGAGCAGAGCAGCTTCATGCTCTTGTAGCTCCTGGGAAGAGCAGGACCAGTGGTTTATTCCTGTCTCCGCCATGGAGAGAGACTTTGGTGGTGGCAAAAAGCAAACCCTTTACGTTYCCTGGGACATCAGCAAAGTCACAGATGAAGCAGGAGAGGAGCAGTTTTGCCAGTAAGTAATAGCGCTTAATTTGGTAGCCGCTTTGTAAGCTTGCGAGTAGATTCACCATGCAAGCCAGCTGCAGATTTGAAAACTAYGCTGGAGTTACATGGGGGAACAAAGAAATACATACGTTACTTGGCGTCCTGGGCTGTACGTACATTAAAGGGTCCAGAGCCCCACGAGAGGGTGACCTCGGCTGAGAAGWGCCCCGGCGGATGAGCGCCACCGCCGGCGTTCGGGCACGTGCAGCGCTGCAGGAGGCTGCAGAGGTGTCTAGAGCGAGTGTGAGGAGGAAAAGCAAGCCAGATGCACAATCCTTGAAACAACAGATAGAAGGGCAATTCCAGGCTAAATCAGCATGCTAGTACATGTTTATGTTTTTTTAAGGGCTGTATGAAAGTCTATTTGTTTCTTCTCTTAAAGGGTCAAAGGTTCTCTCCAGTATAACGCTGTTTTTTAGCTAGATACTTTATCTTTTGATGTTAAAGACCAGAAAATGAATATGTTAAAACTGCAGTGAGGAGAGTAGATTTGGAGGAGTGAAGGAAGGACTGGCATAAAGAAGAAGATATTGACAGCATTTTAGACTGCCTTAATAAMACAGTCAAAATTTACTCCAGTTTTAATGTTGATAAAATGAACAGTCCTGGCTGAACTTCATTACTAATTGGGAATGTCTCTTTTCATTAGTGTACATACACCACACCTCAGAAAAAAATCTTTAAAACTGGTTAACACTACACAAACTTATTCAAATGTCCTTCGCAATCAATAATATGGATATATTAATGATCAGATTTTTTAAGCGGAAAGGACATTTTTCAGATACAGCTACTGTCAGGTGAAATCCTGCATTTCACAGCACTGCTCTTCCTGACCTCTAATTTCCTTCTGCCTGACCATGTTTCCCGTGGTGGGAASTGGGGCATGGGACAAGGCTGGGCTGGCTCCACCTGCCCTTCAATCCCTGATCTTTATAGATAAAAAAGGGCTTTACAAGGAGGAAGTTCTGGGTATGGGGAGGGAGGGGAAAGGACTCACCAGCACGCTCTGRGAAGGTGATCTGTTGGTTGATGTGGTGTTACACGGCTGGCCAAAGTCTTGGCCTTTTGCCTGTGACTTTTTTTGTATTCACTGCACAAYGGCTTCACTGTGTCTTGCTCACCGGGAATCAAGGGGGCGGGCAGGAATTTGTCCTTCTCTCTTATCCAAGGTATTCCTCTGAGCCAGGACCAGGCTTCTCAGGCAGGGGAGCTCGACAGGGCTGGGAGCCTTGAGGGCTGCCCTGCAGCACCCGGTAGCAGCAGAGAGAGATGGCAGCGCCCCACGGTACCCGTCCATCCGTAGGGGGGGGATTGCAGTCCCGCGGGAGAGCTGCCACGGCAGCTCAGGGGCACTCCGTGCTCGTCGCCGTTTTACACAGAGAAAAAGGAGCTGTATGGGGGGAGAAAGTAATTTTACTTCTGTGCAGATTGCTCTTTCATTTGCCTTAGGAAGGAAGGGAAAAGGGAATGAAGTAGCAGAAACTATGTCAGCTTTAGCTTCTCACAAGCAGTATTACACTTCCCCTGCCAAGGACAAAATATGAACCTTTAAAACACATTGTGCAAAGAAAGGCAACAACTATGGGAAGTGTGGATTTAAGCATCTRTAACAGTGAGTTGTGTCCCTTTCTTATCACAGTCTTTGCCTTGCTTCTTGTTATCATTTTAATCTCAGCTAAAATATATCTTAAAGCTGAAGTATGCATTTATAGCTCCACTGTAACCTGCTTTCAACTCTCCTCCATCCCATCCCATACCCATTAATGACTTAAAACAGTAAGCCCTAATAAGACATGCAGTAAGCTGTTAGTGCCATGCCAGAGGACTGTGGGATGCATGTGTGGCACCAATGCAGTTTTCTTTTTTCAGTCACACGGATATTCTACTATAGGATGTCAATTCCATCGTGTTTTGAAGACCAGTGAAGAACTGRTGTGGAAGATGAAGGTCCAGAGAATTCAGGATGCCCTTCATAATTCTTTTCGTATCAAACATTTATATCAGATATTGAGGTGCCATCAGAGTTGTTTTTGACTCCTGTTCTGCAGTGTCTACACCCTTCAGGATAKAACATCTTAAAATTTTGAAGTGATTTTAATGTTCCCCTTAATTTAGTTTTGGGGTATTTTTGTGTGCATTTCTATTGAAGCAGAAAATTTATATTTTTTAAATTKAATTGTTCTAACACTTTCTGAGGTCACTGTTGTGGGACAAATTCCAGCAGATGTAYGGAATTCATTTTTTTTTCTYTTTCAGTTATAGGAAAAGTTTTATTCATTTTATATTTGAATAGAAACACAGTAGCTGATTGACCTTCACATTAGGAGCTATACAGAATTTGTTAACGGCTCGTGAAACCTTTGGCTCAGTAAATGTGACTCTTGCTCCACTTCCAGTGAAGCTTCCGACAGATGTTGGCTGTGAGGTGTTGTCATTATATGTGGGGATTGCCAATATCTGCTGCAGGACAAGTCCAAGGTATGAGCACTATTTGTTTTGGGGAAGTAGAATTTGATTTCCGCAAACCTCTCCAGTGATGATTCCTCATGTATCAGCAGTAATTAGTAGCTGGCTTGAAGCAGTGCTACTCATGCAATTGTGTCCAGTTGTTGAGTTAGATGGGCCCAGAGCYCAGGGCTGATGGGCAACAGAGGTCAGGAAAGCAGGAGGGGCAAGAGGAGCTTGGAGCAAGGTGGTCTGGGTAGGGACTGTGGTGCTGCACCTGTGGTGGGGGGCTGCATGCTGTCCGGGACCTGGGCAGGTGTTCATGGGAAAATTAGAGAAATTTTGGCTCAAAACTGTTCCTGGAGCTGGAGGGAGGAGGGCTGTGTGGCAGCATTTGGTATTTAATGTTTTGATGTATGTCACTCTGCAACCTCTAGTCTTTTAAAGCTGAAGGTCACCTTGGATTCAGGGCTGCTTTAGATTTGGGTCAATAAAAGAATTGTCTCATCTTTCCTTAAAGCATTGGTGGTTACATTAACAGGCTGGGGTTTTGTCTGAGAGGCTGCATTTTGCTATGAGCTTGGGCTTGTGCTGCAGTGACACTGAGCCTTGATTGAAAGCTACAGGAATGAAGGATGCTCAGAAACTCACAGCATTTGGGTTCTGAAACCACAATTTGTGTTTTGATGCCCACCTCAGTCACACACAGTAATCTGCTTTTTTGATGAAGAAAAGGATGCTTGTGAGTTTGTGTAAGGCAGACAAAGTGCTGTGGAAAGATGCCAGTAACACAGCCTGCYGGCCTTCAACATGGCCAAGTAGGTTGCTGTGATGTTTAAGTATAAGATGAAACAGGGAAAGAGGAGCACCTTTCAGGCAGGGAAACGTAGTTTTTAAGATCAGTTTAACAGCTAAGGTAGCTGCATACAAGCCCAAGTCTTCATATGACTTTTCATTTTGATTATATTTATTATTAACATTTCAGAAAATAAATGTCTGTGATGCCTCTTGGTAGCTTCTATCATGAATGTATTTGATCAAGAGATTATTTTACCCTTTGGGGTAAAAAATAAAAAATCTAATTAATGGTCCTGGTCAGCGAGCCAACTGTTTCTTCCAGAATCCACTGCGATTTTGATTAACCAAAAATTGTCCTTTTATTAAACAAATTAAAGTGTTTCAAGCAGCATGTGAGATGCTTATAAAGCCATTAGTAAAACTGACTTTCTGAATGATTTGAGCATAAGAAAAATAATTTCCCAGAAAAAGGAGAATATTTTAGTTTTAGTAGAATTGGACATAGCTGGGGGATAGCATCACAAAGTATAGTGAAGCTAATCAGCCGTATTGCTCAGGGTGTTCCAATTTCCATGTCTCTTGTATGAAAACACTACTTTTTCTTTTTGCATATTGATGCTTAGGAATGTTAAGATACGACTTCAAAGCAGATTAGCTGAACTGCATTCAGTCCCTGTGCCAACAATCTCAATGAGAGTTATAGAGAGTTAACTCAATTAAAGCAGAAATTATTTTCAAAGTGATATAAACTAAASGCTGAGCAGTAGAAGCAGCAAGCTGTTAGAGCACTGCAAATTATTATGTATGAAGGGTCTGTAATAACTGTCAATGATTCTTGATATATAGCAAATGTGAARTCATTCAGGCTAATGCGGCACTAGGCTGAGGGCAGAGAGCACACACTGATGCTTATCTAGGAACTGGCATGCAGTAACATGTTTTCTTGTCGCTTGAGCACTAAATCACATTAACATTGTTTTAATTCTGAATGACAGCATCTACACGAGAATTTAGTGGAGTTTTCCTACACTACTTTAAAAATAAATTGGGGTTAACTCTTCCAAGAGTGATCCGTGAACAAACTGTAATAAGTGGGCAGGACTTCTGAAAGCAGCCTCAAATCCCCTGTGCACTTTACCCCTGTGACTGTCCCTTGACAGCTGAAATCTGTTTTGCCAATTGCCTTAGGGAAATGCTGTGGCACAGGGGATTTGAGGCCCCTTTGGGAAGGGAATATGACTGAGCAGGGGAGCAGAAATGGCATCAAGAGGTGTGTTGGCTCTTGGACTTGCAGGTGTGAGRGAGCTGGACTCCCATCACCTGTGCAAACTGGCAGCTTGTAAATCCTGTTAGGATGCAAATCCCAGATATCCAAATCAATTTTTCTCAGTTCCACATCTCCTTGCAGTGGAAGGTGCTGTCACGTCCAGCTCAGACATTATCTGGCAATGAGGCTGTAACGTGTGTATTACATTTTCTGTGAGCAGCACAAAGGGCCTTGAAGCTATCTGAATCTCCTACCGACTCCTTAGCACAATTCCCACTTTCCCTGCCTTGTTTGTCACTTCTGTGCTTGCTCATAATGAGCATTCACAGAACAACAATAAAGAGGAAATYTTGTGATGAATAAAGGTGAATTTATTCAGTCAAGACTAACAAGTGTGAAGAAAGGTGATGTGTGCTGCGTCTATAATTTTGCTAACAAGCCTGCTATAAAAATAGCATTTTAGGGTTTACATTCAACTTCTACATCTGCATTTCTTTTCTATTGCTTTGCRATCAGACTAACATCCACTGTAGAGACCATTAGTGACAGCGATTATATTCTGACCTTTTAAAGCTTGCTTTCAGAGTAAAGATTTTTATCCTGTATTACAGGTAATTGCTGACTGAGTTTAATATAATCCTCCCAGTGCACTCACTGGAACTGAAGGGTTTGGGATTTCTATGATTTAATAGATCAAGTGTCTTGGCTGTGGGGGAGACAAACCATTGTAACAAGATCTTTGCCATTTGATGAATTTTAAATTTCCTACCTAAATGTTCCTTATTTGTTCTATGTCTCTGCTCTCYAGCCTTGCAAATGACATTTCGCTGCTTTACAGGATAGCCATATGAGGCGTTTAGTCAGAGGCAAACTTCAGGAGTTTTTCAAAGCTTTGTGCTACTGACACTCTCATTCAGTTTTATCTATCTCCATCCAATCCATGAGAACAGAGCAAAGRGAGGTACAATAATCCTGTGCTTCACCCCTCCGTGGCATGTCCTTTCCTGCCAGCCATGAACTGCATGTGGCCCAACAGATGGTTCGTGTGATGAGGGACGGGAAACCTGAAAAAGCCATGACAGGCTGATCTGTGCCTAATTTGAGGCTGTGGGACAGCAGAAAGATATTGGTGTGTAACAAGGACTTCATATTGAAATCAGGATCTAGCGGAATATAAACTTCACTGGGGATGTTTAAACTCTCTCCAAACCCCAAAAGGGAACCTCTGCCTTCTCTACCACCACTTCCTCTGCATATGTCTTGCCAGGCTAGCTCAAAAAGTTAACTAAAAACATTSTCTTGGGTAAGCCTGGACTGAAAAAAAAACATCAGCTCATTGGTCACCATCTCAAACCTTCRTTGATTCCCTCTTCGTAATTGGCAGAAAACATGAACAGTCTTGTGCATGATTTCAACAGTCATGTGTCTGGGCTTCACTCTTGGGCAGTGGACTCACTGTGCATGGATATTCCAGACAAATCTGCTGGGCACAAAATTAAAGCAGATTCAGCATGTCAGCTCTGTACAAAAGCCAAACAACCCCAGCATACCACTTTGGAAGGAGCACTGTCCAGAGAGACTGTGGATTGCGGTGTAGACCTACTTTGTGTATATGTTTCCTGCTTTTCATTATGGGGGACACTAGCATTGCATTAATGTATTCCTTGCAGACAACTTCATTATAAACAATGAAAGATGCCACAGCAATAGCCGGGCCATTTTCCCCAGGGGTATCCTGCCAACGTGAGAAGTGCTTGATAAGGCAGGCCTTGTACAGCCTGTGGTTCACTCTGGGGCTACTGAACAGGGGAAATGGGCCCTTTGGCTCCTGACAGCAGCATGTTTCCCCAGGAGCCTGCTTCCACCACACACACCTTTGCACATGTGCGCACACACAYAGCACCCCTTTTGGCACAGAACAAAACTGGGGTAGGATGGAGCAGTCTTTCCCTGGCACTTATGCCCAGGGCAGGATGTCTTTGCTTCTGCTGTGTGCTGATCCAGAATGGGGTGAGAAAGAGCCTTCTACACCAAGGGGCAGGCAAATCTACCTGGAAGGGAYGCTGCGATCATGCTAATATCCTGAGTTACCAGGAGGAGCCAGGTTCCTGAAAGTCTGCAGCTTATAATTCATGTAGACACTCAGACTGATTCTAACAATTTGAAATTCAGGTAAAGCATGGAAAAATCTTGGTTTTATCACTTCAGGTTTTGCATCCCCTGGAACACAGGGTGAGATGGATTGACAGTGAACAACTGMCTTGCAAAACAAATACAGGATGAATCCTAGTGCTCAGAGCAATAAAAGCTGCT
Source organism: Rhea americana (assembly GCF_003343005.1). Taxonomy (NCBI): domain Eukaryota; kingdom Metazoa; phylum Chordata; class Aves; order Rheiformes; family Rheidae; genus Rhea; species Rhea americana. The sequence goes on along the minus strand of NW_028186867.1, from coordinate 861,845 downwards.
CTGAATCCCAGTCCTGCTGTTTATCTTTTGGATAGAGATATCCGTGTTTATCTTATGGCTGATGGCAGTTTGCTTCCCGCACTAAGCAATTAGCATGCCAAACCTGTGCCAGTATTGCTGCTTCGAGGAATCCTATGGGGATGTCCTTTCTCACCTACTTAGTTCTGGGTCTCGGCCGATGGGCCTGCTGGCGCTTTGCCAAGCACACTGGTGGCTTATAAAGTGAGAACGCATTTGCTCAGCTCTGGATGAGATCCTCAAGCTGAATCACGGGCGCGATGACAGTAACAGCTCTTGTTCGCTGCAATTCCCAGTCTTGGCATTGGGGGACTGGTCTTACATTAACAACGTACCAGAGTAAGTCTTTATAGCTCATTCCTTATTGGTTCCCTGAACTAACCAGTTCCCAACAATGATATTAATACCCCTATASAGTAATTTCCTCATTAAGCAAAGAACCAAATATCTTTCCATACCTCTGCTTGATAGATTCTGTGTAAACAAGCCGAGCAGTCTCATCTCTTGAGTTTCCTATTACAATAAACTTCTGTCATGTTCTGAAACACCAAAATTGGGTTCCGGCCATTAGATATAACAATTCTGATGCTTTTATTGTACAGTCCTGGCATCCACCCTTTCCATGTATTGTCTAAAAGAGCATTAACTAGATGCATGGGAGTTATGAAACTAGTCAGCTAACATTCAAAGCAAACATTTTAGCAGCACGCCTCCACAGTTTTCAGAGGCTGAACTTTTGTTTCAGCTGTGATGTTATACAATCCTATTTCCATGGCAAACTTACAGATACACACTTGTCAAAATTCATGGTTTATTTAGCAAAATTGTCAAGGCACATATGTACCATATGTATTCTCCTGTTCTTTACAGATATGTTTTTTAAAACAGCAATTTCCTGCTGCAATTAAGTATTTTGCTTGGACTTCAATGGATCTATTTGGCATTGAAGGAGAATATTGCTTGGCTCCATATGACTAAAAAGAACGCTGGTCAAAAATACTCACATCATATTTGTCTGTTATTCCTTCCCCTGCCTCTCCCATCCTTTTGGACGCCCCCATTCTATTCAGTATTTCGTCTCCCTACCAGATCCTCTGTTTTTATGCCATATTTGGGGTCTCCCTACCAGATCCTCTGTTTTTATGCCATATTTGGGGTCTCCCTACCAGATCCTCTGTTTTTATGCCATATTTGGGAGGGACTTTCTCCCTATAGAAACTCTACAGGCACCTAGTACTAGCACACAGCTTAATATCAAATATTTTGAGCACTATCTACCTATGAGTCTCAAAGATCTGTCTGTTTACTATCACAGCCTCACCTTCACACAACTCAGAAGAAACACATGGCCAGCCTATGGATGAAGTAAATGAGATATCTGCTCCATCCAGGGCAGAGGTGAGTCAGGCAGTCAGCAGGAGGTGGGATGCCTTGCTCTGCACGGAGGTGTCCTCTCCTTGCTGGGTTTGGAGGGATGGAAAACAGCAACAGGCAATGGGAATAGTGTGCTCTTGCCTAGGATTCCAACTGAGTAGATCTGGTMAAAAATGTTATTCCCCCTGTTGAAATGAGGCACTAAAATAGTGGGGAAACTATTTTTTTTTTCATTTGGACATGTTTTCAGTGTGGACATGAATCCTTCTCTTGTCTCCATTCCCCTATTGCCCCTATTATTTCTTCTTCCTCATCCCTGTTTGTCTCTGCTAGCTCCTGGTTGTTTGGTCTGGTCCCCAGGATCTGCCTTCTAACAACCTGAGTCCCAGTGTAGCTGCACCCTTACTCCTAGTCCACTCTCCTACTGGTATCTCCTCAACACTGCTATGTTGTCCACTGCCTTCCCCTATCCTGTTATTCCAGCTCTTTATCTGATAGCAGTCTCCTCTCCTCTCCCAGATATCTCTATCCTTGTTTCTCCCAGCCTCCTGACACCCTCCCTATTAATTATATTTGCAACCTTCCTACCCCCCTACCCCCTCCCCCAGGATCAGTCTTGTCTCACTTCCTTTGCATGTGGCATCTAGATGTAGGCAGGTAGTTGCCAGTGATATGGCAAATATGGACAAAGCTCCCAGGCCTTGGAGCCAGTGTCCATGACTAATGGCAGGATTGTGCCATGGAGCTCCTCGAAGGCAGGCTTCACACAGCTGCAAGTGTTTAGCTGCCTAGTAAGCCAGTGCAAATAGAAACATTGAAAGTAGGCTAAATTTGTACAGATTCCCTTCCCACAGTTTTGACACCTTTGTCCTTGCTTGAGAGCAGAGGCTCTAGGGCCTGTGCAGCATTATATAGTCATGAACACTGCATAGCCACCTRGTGTACCAGAAATGTACCCACAACGTTAATGCAATGGACACTACCAAGTCATGATGTGAGAGTCACCTCAATGCATAGTCACAGGACAGCTAAAACTTGAATTTTGATGCTCAAAGAACAGAGATAAAATACCTTCCCTGTCCTGGTCCGTGATGTGAGAAGGTAATAGTTTTACAGTGGGCGAGAAGAATATGGATGAAAAGAAGGTGATCAGGAGTAACTAGCATGAATTCACCAAGGGGAAATCCTGCTTAACCAATCTGAGAGCCTTCTATGATGGAATGACTGGCTGGGTAGATGAGGGGAGAGCAGTGGACGTTGTGTACCTTGACTTCCGCAAGGCTTTTGACACTGTCTCCCATAACATCCWCCTACATAAGCTCTGGAAGTGTGGRTTAGACGAGTGGACAGTGAGGTGGATTGAGAACTGGCTGAAAGGCAGAGCTCAGAGGGTCTTCGTCAGTGGYGTGGAGTCTAGTTGGAGGCCTGTGGCTAGTGGCGTCCCCCAGGGCTCAGTACTGAGTCCCATCCTGTTCAACTTTTTCATCAGTGACCTGGATGAGGGGACAGAGTGCMTYCTCAGCAAGTTTGYTGATGATCCCAAGCTGGGAGGAGTGGCTGACACACCTGAGGGCTGTGCTGCCATTCAGAGAGACCTGGACAGGCTGGAGAGCTGGGCAGAGAGGAACCTGCTGAGGTTCAACAAGTGCAAGGGCAGAGTCCTGCACCTAGGGARRAATAACCCTAGGCACCAGTACAAGCTGGGGGCTGACCTTCTGGAGAGCAGCTCTGCAGAGAAGGACCTGGGAGTGCTGGTGGGTGACAGGCTGACCATGAGCCAGCGATGTCAAGAAGGCCACTGGTCTCCTGGGGTACATTAGGAAGAGTGTTGCCAGCAGGTTGGGGAAGGTGATCCTKCCCCTCTACTCAGCCCKGGGRAGGCCTCATCTCGAGTACTGYRTSCARTTCTGGGCTCCCCAGKACAAGAGAGACATGGAGCTACTGGAGAGAGTCCAGCGTAGGGCTACGAAGATGATCAGAGGGCTGGAGCACCTGCCCTGTGAGGAACGGCTGCGAGAGCTGGGCCTCTTCAGCCTGGGGAAGAGAAGACTGAGGGGGGATCTGATCAATGTGTACAAGTACCTGAAGGGAGCGTGTCAAGGGGACGKGGACAAACTCTTTTCAGTTGTTCTGTGTGACAGGACAAGAGGCAATGGGCAGAAACTGAACCACAGGAAGTTCCRCCTGAMCRTGAGGGGGAATTTCTTCMCTGTGAGAGTGACGGAGCACTGGCACAGGTTGCCCAGAGAGGTTGTGGAGTCTCCTTCTCTGGAGCTCTTCAAAGCCCRCCTGGATGCAGCCYTGTCTCACATGCTCTAGGTGACCCTGCTGAGCAGGGAAGTTGGACTAGATGATCTCCAGAGGTCCCTTCCAACCTTACTGATTCTATGAATCTATGAATAGGAGTAACATCTCTTCTGCACTGCACAACGGTTTTCTGAGTTTGGACTGGAGCTGGAGAGAATGGATGTAAGCTTGAGGGGGAGGCATAGGTCTCTTCTGTTTGTGGTAGCTTTTTACTCCTCGTTTCTTCCACTAAGACTCCCTAAAATGTCTTTCTGTTTCCAACTGCAGCTTTTTCCCTTTTCTCTAATAGACAGTAACCTGCTTGTCTTTACAAAAAGTCCCTCTCTCCATGTATGAAGCTCCAATCACAGTCCTTCCCCATCCCAGTTTTGCTATGTGAGGGGAAGCAGGGAGGAAATGGGGCCTGGTCAGGGAGTAGGGAATGGAGAAGGGCCAGCAGGGAAAGCCCTGGAATTGCTGCTCCAAGTAAACCTTGCAGGGGGAAGTGAATTGCTGTATTGGGAAGAGCTATCCCTGTTCCCGCACAGCAGGAGCACGCAGCTGCAGGATGCACCGTCCTGCCAGCTGGCAAGGCATTACTGTAGSACCTCCAAATCCTCTTGTGGAGAGAGGGAAGAAAAGGGAAAACCATAATTTTTGCTACTTATTCCTTGCAATAGTCACTGACCAAACACGCACTGACCATGAAGGTTGGATGGCTAGTGTAGGAAGAGAAGAGCTTGGCGGATGTCAGAAACACCAAAAATGTTTAAGTATCTTTGTGTATTATAGTGTATGCATCTCTTCTGCCTTACATTCTCACCAACACTTATGAGTACTTTTATTTGTATGACTGCATTTGAAGCCCTAGCTTACCAACTCATATTGTCCAGTATACGTACCTCTCTATGTGTTGAAACAATGAATGACTTCAGGTAGCATCTGGCTGCCAGCAAAGAGCAGAGAGATTAAAACCTGGACTAGCAACTGAGAGAGCAGATACTTAATTTACCAACTAATTTAAAGGAAAATGAAAAGGCCCTGCTGAATTAGASAGTTTTGCAGTTTTTGCTGCACCGGGGTGGGGAGGTAACAATCAAGGCAGAGTACATGTAAAAATTGTCTGTTTTAGGGTTCTTGCTGTACTATTTGCTGTAGTACCTCAGAACTTTTCATATACCATTAGCAGCAAAGTACCCGCCTGTYTTCAGGCTACCTTAGCTTTGCAACCTTTAAACCTTCAAGGTTTTACCTGTGCTTGTGTGTTTTTGGTTTTGGTGGCTTTTCTGAGAGAAGGAAGAGAAGGAATCAAATGTTAGCAAAGTCTTTTGAAAGTGAAAAATGTGCAGCTGGGAGGGTCACTTGTGACACAAAGGTTTTCTGAAGGGGCAAGTTGATGATACAACATTTCTGCAATTTGACCATTCTGTGAGATTACTAAATAAGTTCAACTTTAGCTGAAATTGCTCTGTCTCCCATCTTGTCTGTACCRTTGTAAAAGTGAAATGCAGCTGTTGTGGTAGAGGATAGATTAAGTTTGTCCTTTGACACAGCTAGAGYTGAATCCACTGGTAATACATACTGAAGGATAAGCAGAAGCTAAGTGAGATAGAAAACAGAAGTATTTGCCAAGTAGTTTCTTAGTTTGTCCTGAAATAAATCAAAAGGTCTCCTGAGAGGGCTGTTAGAAGTTTCAAATTGGCCATATCCTTTCAGTAAAATGAACACAGATCATTTCACAGATTGTTTTCTTCCCTTCAGAGGGTATGACAGCAGCATTAAGGACACAGTCAAGTATAAGTAGTCCTATTAACATTCCCTGCTGGAGCAGACATGTTTATTATTCTATTCCACCTGCACTGGCAACTTCATAGTTCAACATCCTCCATTTTTTTCAAGAAATAGTGTGTCACCTGTAGAAGTACATGGCTCACATCATAAGATTTCATTTCTCAAGCAAGTTGTTCTGCTTTGCCAGCCTAGTTTAGATGTCCAGAAATTTAAAGCTCTGCTAACACTTACAAGGCTGTAGGCAGTTTTCTTGAATTATTCATGCAAAATACTGTCTAGTTCTTTCTTGAATTGATTTATTCCTCTCTTTGCTAAATTTAGAGAATATGTATATATATTTTTATATATTCTACAACCACTATTATATTAAGTAACTCAAGTTATTCCAGCTGATTATGACTACTTGAATACCACCTTTTCCCATGTGAATTAGTGGTAGTTTACATGCTCTGAGCCTGATTCTTCATTTCTCTGATTCTTGCATGCTCAGGTAAATGACAACATGTAAAGATATCGACCTTCTTTCCCGTACTTCTTAGCACATGTGTGGATCCAGTCCCTGGAAGCGCTCTCCAAATCTGCGAGCAATATGTTCATCCATCTTTTCAATGGTTGAAATACCAGAGTTTTCTTCTAATGCTAAAACTTAGAATTGTCTCCTCCGCCTCTTTTCCTAGTCATTTCCACATGCAGCCACTTACAGTTTTTTTATTTCAGTAATGAAAGTATCTACAGGAAATGTTTTGTGCTTTTTCACCTAAAAATGATTGGAAATGTCCTTTATTCCTGTTATACGGTGAACAACCAGAAATACATGCATATATGTGCATGGGGAGGTTTAGACAGTGTTTTTCATATCAGTGTTGTTGTGAGTGACCAGCTACCTATACTGCAGGGACCAGCAAATTTACTAGAGTTACGCCAGATTTTCTGTTTCTTTCCCAAATGAGGCCTTATAGGTCTTCAAAACACCAACAATCACTGCTTTAGTCAGAAAACATTGCCCTTCCCRAAGCGTGCAGTTACCACTTACTCAAGATCAAGACAGAGAACCATGGCACAGGAGCAGTAAGGGAGGGAATCCAGATTTCTTACATGCCTAAATACATACTAAATAATAACTAAATACACACTGAGATGAAAGCAATAAATCTGAACAAGAATTTCTTACATTATTCTTTCTTTTTTGTCTCCCTTCTTTCAAAGCAGTCATTTATTTGTGTTCCAAGAAAGGGTGTAGGTAAAGCAATTAGGAAAATGATGGAATCACTGACAGTACAAGTTAGCATTTACGAAACCACGTAAGTAAATGTACCAGCATGTTGAATCAACTATAGATTAGGGTTAATAGTTAACAAACATCTCTGGTAGCTTTCTTGATATTTATAATCAATTACAATATAAGCTATGTTAGTTATAGCAAGATATAAAATGACAGGTATACAAGTATTTATTGTTATATAAGTAGTAAGTAACATCAGTGAATCTCATACAGTAAGGCTGTATGTGTACATATTTGCAGTGATTGGTTTAATATTATATCATACCTATGCAGGCCTGCAAACAACTCATTTAAGATTTATGAGTTTGTTAGACGAATTTAGAGGAAATGTTTGTTTGATGCTRTTTTATTTTTATTGATAAACTATACACAAATCTGGCTGTTCTTGTGAGTTGTTTTCTCCTACAGATTGAAAAATTATTTTTCCTGGAAAGCTTTTTGGAAAAATGGGTTTCCTTTGGCTGCTATGGATATGAAAAAGGCTTAAGTGCCTCTCAGGAATTTTTTGTGTACTCGAAAGTGAGAAAATCAGAGGAAGGAGGAAAAAAGCCCCACAGAAGTGCCATAGGCAGGGATAGATTTTAYAGTTCCTCCACTGGAACATGGTCTCATCCCAGTGGAAGTCATTAGGCTTTTTTTCTCCATATTAAATGAGGGACTACTGTGACTCATTCTTGAGTTGTCAATGAATTTTTAAAGCCCTTCAGAGGCACAGTAAGGGGCAGCATAAAAAAACAACAGTTCAGAGTATCATTCCAATATGTGATTCCTTATCAAGGAGATTATGCAAGTCAGTTGCTGAGTAAACCCTGTTTATGTTAATTGAACTTCAAGTCAAGTATATTGCTAGGAAATAATTTTCCAGTGAAAGCTAAAGGGCTGATAAAAAAAATAAAAAATCAAAAGCAATTATGACTATGACTGTAGAAAACTTAAACATGCCTTTTTTTGTTTTAAARTATTAGTGTCCATAGATAATCAGAGATTAATCAACAGAATAATTTTTAGAGGTTTCCTGACAAAATGCCTGCCATTTTTCTTTCTCTCTGAGTTCTGTGGGTTGGAAAATGATGCTATGGCCCCTTTTCTTACGTAATCACACGACTGTATTTCTGCCTTGCTGAAAGTGGGAACTCTTGTTCAAAGACTATTGTTAAATATTGTCCTTTCCAGCCTATTCACACATAGTCTTTACTTTTCAAAGTAACTGCTTCTTCTAATGTGATTTTTGTCCTTTTTTTCCATGTTCTTGCCTAATAACGGCCCAGTAAGCTGGAGAACAGTGCAGAGATGACCACAGATCAGTTGCAGTGCTGTACCCCTTCCCACCCCACCACAGCTTAATCTTTCTTGTGCATAGGTTATGCTTCTYGCTGGTGGCCTAAAGGCCAGGGGCTGGGTAGGGTCGGAACTGGTGCAGAGCAACCAGAAGACAATACAGCTCTGCCCTGATTATTTTTATTCGTTTCTGTGGCTTTTAGAAAGTTACTTCAACCTGGYGTGCCTCAGTCCCTGCATCTCTAGCAAGCATTGCTGAAACTCTATTCATCGATGTCTGTAAAATGCACCGGGCTCCTCAGATGGAAAATACAAATATTTTAGAAGATTAAATTACAATACTTACAGAATCTGTTAGAGGTTTTAAAACCTCAGGAACATCTTCCTCTGACCTGTACAAACAGTCCCTACACCTTCACTAAATAGCCCTTTCATGAAAACCACATTAAATTCGATCACCTTAGTTAGATACCCAATTCTGAAAATATTCAGAGTGAAATCCTAGCCCCACTAAAGTGGGTGACTAGGATTGTGTTTCCAGTCTAGATGTAGCGACTCCAGACAACAGAAAGTCACTCACGATCTTTGAGATCATATTCTGATGGTTTATTGCCCTCATAGCTAAAAATTTTCAGTTAAGAGATGGCATTTCCCAAAGGAGTCTGCCCATGTTAGATTTGTTTAAAGCCTTCTCTATTGCCTTGCAATTGGATATTAAATATATCTGGAAATACATTTAATAATATCTTGTGGCTCCTGGTCTCTGCGAGAACAATAACATAACTATTTTTTTAATAATCTGAAAGCATATTGCCTTTTGAAACATCTCAGTTTATACACAGCACAGAGCTCAAAGCCACAGAAAAAACAATCATTCTCATTTGGAGAACTATTAAAGTACTTTTCAAACACTGATACTGAGAAAAGTAAAGGCAATAGAAAAAAAACAAAGTTTATTAGGGGATGTGTATCGCTTCTGTGCAATATAATTCTTGAACAGAAGGAATTACATAGCAAGTGTTCTCTTGTTAGAAGAAAAAGAAGTCTGAATGCATGCTTTCACTTTCTAATAAGATAACATTGACCTTAGGTCAGCAAGCACTACAGCAATATAAACTTTTTTATTTTCATACAAGTGGATGCAATTTCAACTGCAGGCGAAAAAAAAAAAAAAAAGGACTCTTACAACCCTCTACAACACTATAGACACTGTTACTTTCATCTCCTCAAATAATTCTGGATTTTAGTGACAACTGATGATTTATGTTACAGTGTTTTAGTTAAATGCCTGGGTTGAGAGAAGCCCAGTCAGCCATAGTTCCATTGGTGTGATGAGCAGAGCTTCAGCGAAATGCTTTCCCGACTGGCAAGCTGAGCTAGACTGACCCTACTGAGCTCATGTGCTTTCCCTCAAAGTTTAGCTCCAGAGTGCAGAGAAATACTGGCTAAGGACATAACATTTTTAAAATGAAGGGGAGAAAATAGAGCAGAAATAGTGAACTGATGTTATAATTCAAAACAGCTATATTGCCCAAGCTGTCTCCTTACAGAAGGGGAGGTGAGTTTACAACAGTAGTATGACACTGAAGTTTTCTGTAAACCATAGCACTTACACCCTGACCAGTCTGAGAGCTARGTCAGATCTTTTGGGGAGCTGCATCCTTTCATCAATGTATTACATCTGTGAGATGATCCACATCTTCACGTCTGTCCAGAGTTGGGTGGAGGAGGCAAGTTCTGTTCCTTAGGAAGTGGAGGGGGAACCRGAACTCATAGCGTTTGGGTTGCTCAGGATGGAGACCACCAGAATGGCTTCCTTGTTAATCATGCAGCTCAGGAAAGGCACATTAAGACAAGAGGCTAGCAGCTAGTGTAAAGGGCAAGGAATTCTGCTTCCTGCTCAGAGGAACCAAGTGCAATGTCACTATTTGTCCTCATGAGGCAAAAGAAAATTGCAGCAGCGCAGAAAAGAGGTCACTCGTGCTGCCCAGAGGAAGTCTCAGCAGGAAAACTCCTCTGGCCCTCACTTCTGTCTGCATCTCTGAGGTTCCCTCAGACTAAATTCTAAACATCATGTTTTACAGCTCAGTACAACAGTTCAAGTTGATACAGCTTTGTGCTTGATGATTTTAATTAAACAAAAATCAGGAAATTCTCTGAAATCTCTGGTTACAGTAGTGTACCCATGTCTCCTAAGCAATGAAAAAACACGGACAATTTAGTCCAGCAAACCTTAAAACATGATGAATTCAGATGGATTTTCCTGCTATATTTTAAATTGTTTAAAAGGAAATACAGTTTGCAAGCCTGAAGTGCATGTCTCTGTCCCTTTGAATCCAGTAATCGTTCTCAAAAATGTTTTGCTGATGCTGTGATTTCAAAGCTGACTGTGACTCTACCTGCTGCCTAATTATCAGCCATTTTCTTTAATAATTCAAAATCCCTACTATAATTCAGACCTCAGAGATTAATAAAGTGATCTTTTATAGCCTTTCTAAGTCAGACCGATTAAACACAGATTTGGCACATAGAACCCAAGAAACTTCATTAATATTACTCATTTTGCTAACAAAGTTACCTCCCTTGCTGACGCACTTCCAATTAATGCCAAGAAAGGCATCTGATCAGGCGGAAGGGGACTATTTGTTCTATGTTCTCCATTACCTTGGATTTAGTCCCAATTTGATGATAATATCACCATGTTTTACACAAGAATTTAATTATTATTGAAATGGATAGTGGTCCATCTAGCTCATAATCCTTTCCAAGGCACTGGCCTATAACAGATGTTTTGGAGAAAGGCATTCACCCTGCTTCACACACCTAAAGGAAGAAAGATTTCCTCTGTGCAGCAGCAGATGATTAGCCTATGCCCTGCAGCATGAAGAAAGATGGTCTTTACTCTACCTAAAATAGTTTATAATTATRCCTGATGATCTCAACTGTGTAAGAATGGCAGCTTTTCTTAAACCTAGGCTCTTTTGCACATGGTAGTATTAGCTTAGTTTAAATCTGTCTACAAGCCGTTCTGGTTAAAGTGATGCAACTGTACACAGGGAGTCAGGTTTAGATTTTGTATACACCAGCATTTTTGGCTGCCAGCTGAATCATGCAAGCTGAATTTAAGCCCRTTTAGTAGGAGTCATACCCCCAAATGACAAGGAGGAAGTGCCTACAGGATTACCAGGAAGACGGAGTTGGGACTCTCACGGTGCATGCTAGGAGGACAAGAGAAAAGAGGCATAAATTGAAACAGAAGCTCAAACTGGATACAAGGAGAAATGTTTCCCCTGTGAAGACAGTCAAGCAGGTTGTCCTATGAGGCTGTGTTGTCTCCATCCTCGGAGGTTTTCAAGACCCAGCTGGGCACAGCCCTGAGCASCCTGGTCTGACCCCAGAGCTGGCCCTGCTTTGGTTGGGTGTTGGGCTAAAGACCTCCTGAGATCCCCTCCCGCCTGAATTATCCTGTGAGCCTACGAAAATCACTAAGTGTTTTTTAAATCATGACGTCTTTGCACGTACAGCACGTTTTACTAAGCCCTTAGCCTAAATAAGGACTTGAGGCAGCAAATTATATAGATTAATCAGATAACCATCATTTCAGTCAGCTTTATTTTCATTCTGACTTTCGTTTAACAAAAGGAGACAGTTGTCTGCAATCMTGCGCACTTAAGGCAAGACTTTCCAACATGTGTGCTTAAGTAAGTAAGCTTTATTTTTAAGTGCTGAGGTCTAATCAGCCATTTCTTCAAGGGAAATTACTGCCAGCTGAGCACTTCGGAAAACCTGATCATTTGTTTACTCACCTAAATAAGGCTTTTGGGATCTAATATTTGGCACATCTGCTTGAGTATCTTGGCTAAAGCAGCTTCTATGTATTCTGAAAAGGCAAATTCCTTCCTTACAAGAAAGGTCTATTATTATATCTACACTATTTTTTCCTTCAATATCAAAGTGAACAGCTGGTCAAACAGCTCATCCAAACTCAAAGTCTCACAGTGAGTGGAAATAGTTATTTCCAAGCGCAACAACCAGTCTGTTAGCTGTAGACCTCATTAGCAGAAGAGTTACTGGATTCCCCGCAGTTAATCAGGTATCAGTTGTGCTGAGATGTAAGGGAATATTTTATCTTAAATATGAGCTTTACTATGTTTATCTAAAATTATGTCTACTCTCTATTTTTAGTGATACGCTATCTGTGAAAGAAAAAAGACATCTTTTCCAACTTTTATTTACATGTCTGTTCCTTCTCCCATTGCAGTAAACTAGTCACTATTTAATCATCTTTAAGACCCGTATGATCACCCACACAATCCTTCACATAAGTACAGTGACATAAAGATTTTTATTTGCTGAACTGGGGTGTAACTAAGCATTCTGAATTTCATTTTGTGGATTAGAGCAAGAAATCACATAGTCCCCAGCAATCTGAAGAGAGAATTTCTCCATTTAAAATGTTTCACAATTTTCTACACTTGTCTTTTAACTTCCAGTCTTTGAAAACAGAATTTACTTGCATCARACTAGTAACATACTCCATTGATAGAGAATAGTTTCTTTTGTTTTTTGCTCCTATGACCATATTAGCAAGTTTCACAGCTGAGCAGTATGACAAATACCATATGTTCATGTTCAGGCCACTGTGTTATTTGCTGGTAACTGTATTTCCTGGTGCTGTAGTGGTTCTGTGAAATGTAGATCAACTATGCCACTATCCCCTTACTACCTTATGTCATCTTCTGTATATAAGCAACTTTCTAGAGTCAGTGCTCCATGAAATGGACAAAAATATTGTAGATTCATATTTTAAACCAGTAAAACATTTGAATTCTTTAAAGAAATGAAAAATGTTCAGATCAGAAAGCTCYCTGCAAAAAAATTTAATACCTTTCTGTCTTTATTCATTTATTTCAGGCTATATTGCTTATGCATCTAATGAAATGCTAGGCTAGATCTCCATTTCAATATGAAATGACTCATGGGAATAGAGTAAATGTCCAACTTTGTGAACAATATACAACAAAGCTATATAGCAGGTCATTTGATTARTTTATCTAGTGGTAACCTGCCTTTTGAATAAACTGAGCTTGTCAGGCTGGGGTAGTAGTAAAGTTTGCTACGCAGATTCATGCAAACATACCTGTTCTAAGTCCAGCACAGTTTGATGGAGCTTTTCCTCTGCCTTTCTCTCTTTGATTAATTAACTTTCTTAATAAGCTTTTGATCATTTCTGTCTGAAGTTTCCAAATAAGAAGGCATGGACAGTCTAAGCTTTCATTTGCTCACTTCTAGGCTAGCCCGTGGCAAACGTGCCCTTCCTTGTTCCATTTCCTCTAGAAGCTCCTGCTGATCCTTTTGCTTACATAGCATTAGTTTTCTCCCCTTATTAGATTTGGAAATTTTTCCCAGTACTTTGGACTGGCTCTTCCTCCCCCTAACTCTAATCCCCTCACTGCAGCCACTCACAGGAGCACTCACCTGCAGCCACAAAGTAGCTCTCTAGTTAGCAGCTGCACTGGAAGCTTTGAGACATGTAGACTTCCAAGTTAGCAAGGGTGCAAATACTGTAAGGAAAAGGAAGAAAAAAAAAAGAAAATCAGCTTCCACAATAGCAAGGGTGTTAATGTTTAAAGAAAATTGTTGGTAGGTTAAGTGAAGAATTTTACCTGGACTTTGCAGAAGCAAGTGGAGATAGCTAAAGAGATATGGTTGGGCATAGTCTATATGCCTAAATAATAATAAATGATTCAGTCTGTACTCACAAGGAGTATTTGTAATGTGTTCTGACATCCAGTTGGAGTTCCCTTTGGAAGGTATGTCACCACACTACAACTTGCAAAGGGAATTAAACACCTAAGAACAGAAATCGTAAAGACCAGAAMAAAGACTTGTCCAGGCAGCAACTACCAGTAAGAGGGATGTAGAGCCTTAGCTCTGTTTCTCAGCATATAAAGTATTACTGTGGACCAGCCTTCTCCTGGCGTTGCCTTCCAGGGAAGCCAGGGCAGCTCTTTCTTTCTCAAAAGAACAACTAGTTGTCCTCCTTTTGTGGAGAAACTCCAAGGACAAATATCAGTTACTCAGAAATGCTAGTGTCAATCCTTTTTCTGCTTTATTTGCTTCTTTCGGTGAGGTGCAGGACAATTGTAGATAGAGGGGCTTGGATTGAAGAGGGGACTTCTGTGAAATTTAGGCACCTAAATTCACAGCCATAGTCCTGAAAACCTATGGCTTATCTACCTGCACTAATGGAAGACTTTATCAGAGCATTTTGTTTCGGGGACTGTTCCAGGTCAGCTTATTTACATTCCTAAGAYTGCCTCAGTCTTGACAGAAATACCCTGTGCACCTGATTCTGTTGCCTAATTTAGAAGTAGTTTTCAGTGCATATCTAATGTATTTGCTGATTTACATAATCACTATGGCTGAAGGAACTGGAGTGTTTACCCAGAGTAGCAAAACTCACATTCAGCGCCTCTTTTGCCTCTTTATCAATCCCCACCCCCCTCCAGATTCTTTTCATCTGGAGGACTGTCAAGCCTTCATCTCTCAGGAAAGCATCATGGTGAGATCCTGCAGGTTAGTCTAAGATGACATACTTCTGTTTTTTTGAGRACAAGAATTACCATTAAAGTACAAAGAAATAGAGAAAAAGAATACAATTTTGTCTACATACTGTGTTCTTCAGTGAGGGTAATTAATTGTTAGCTTTTGGATTTTGTCTACATTGCAGGGGAAGACTTTATATGATTTGTGCACTCTATGACCATTTGGTCTTTGGATCAAGGGAACTGATTAGGGATTTGAACCGAAGCTTCTCCCATCTGTGTTTCCCCCTATGTCTTTGAGTATGTGGTTAGGAACATACTTTCTCATGTGCCTTTAAATATGAAAAAATAGATGAAGTCACTAGGTAGAATTATTTTCTTGTGTTTATTTTAACCACAGACAATGTTGGAAATAGCTGATAAAGCTGAAACCTTGTGAGACTGAGGTGTCAAAAGAAGAGATGYTGGAACAAGCTGCTATATTAAACAGGAATACATTTTAAAAAAACTTGGCTACTACTGCACCAAGAATTCYGTGAAAACATATGAATAAAATCACTGTATTCTTAATAAACCGCACAATGATATTTTATCAGCAGATCTCTTAGCARATGTTATGGCGGATATCAGTTCTACCTCTAACAAAGGCTCTGTGGTGACTGGAAATTACAGACAAGTTTGTGTTGCTTCAGTGCTGGGTAACAGGATGAAACTATAATTAAGGAAGTAATTAGAAACCAATAGGAAGACAAAGATGCATAATATTCACAAAGCAACATAGATATCATAAAAAGAAGTGGTTTTCAATCTACTGAAAATTTATTGAGCATGCTAGCATAGTAAAGTCTAATGTAATGTGAAGTAATTTACCTGGACTTTAAAAATTACTTGTCAAAATTCCTGAAGTGGGGGCTCTTAAGGAAAGTAAACAATCACAAGGTGAGAGGCCAATGTTATTCTAGATTGGCAAACCATAAGAAAACAAGGGATATAAGCAAATACCCATGGTTACACACTGGCAAAAGCCATCCAAGTGGTGACTGAGGAACTGTTCTATGAATGCTGTCAAATGCATTTTCAAATGACAGATGAGCTCACCTGGACTGCAATAGGGCGTGGAAAACACCTAACAGAAGGACTTAACAAAGCTAGGTAAACTGGTAGGACGGTGATAGATGGAATATGTCAGCAAAACAATATAATGGACAATATGGCTGGTTACTAAAAAAAAACAAAAAATACCCCTTGACCAGGTAAATAACCTGAAGATAATTCACTGAAGTATTCTTTATCCGCAATAGTAGATGAAGTGTTATTGGATGCATAAATTAAAAGATAAGTAATAATAAAAATAATACTATTTTGGATATGTAAGATGTTTTATCACACAGTTACGATGGATCTTCAGACATAGTGTGAAGATGCATGGGTAGGAGAGCATAAGTATGTCTGTGCACATGTATGCCCATGCATACATTGACCTYTGTACACAGCTGATTTTGTAGAAGTACCAATATATAAAATGCAGTCCTATGATTCATCATTTCTGTGGGTTTTTTTGTGATGTTATATTTCTGAAGTGCCAATATTCAGATTTTCTACATGTATATGCACACATTCATGCATGCAACATATGCAAATTCTGATAGACATATACAAATAGTCTTTCAGTGTTCCACTGCCCCTAATAATATTTTGCCTGCTTCTGCAATCTTTACAGAAAGATTAGAAGCAGTGAAAGATTTCCCTAGGAATATAACTTGAATAGATAGGGACTCTGTTTCAGAGAGGAGAMGGGTATGAAAGGTATGAAATGACAAGCAAGTAACTGTGTTTGATGCAACAGAAATACAAAAAACTGAGAAGTATACAAGAWGTATACAGACACTCTTCCACTGAGCACTGGATTACCAACCCATAAAGTTTATTGCCATATGGTAACCACCAAGCCAAAGAGTTTAGTTAGATTCTGTAAGTAGGGAGACAGCTGCATCAATAGTGAGAGCATTCAACTGTACAGCAGGGAAAAAAATAAATTAGTGAGCAGCTTTCTACTCTGTTACAGACATGGAGCCAATAAGGCTTAATATGACATTTCCTCTAGCWGCAGGGCTTTCTACAGGGTTTGGTGAGTGCTTTGAAGTACCTGAAAGATATTTCTGGAAAGTATGGACTTGATGAGTAATGGTACGATCTGGCAAGGCAGTTTCACCAATCCCACTTTCTTATATTCCTATAATTAAAGGTGATGACAATAACTTTGATCATTGCATTTCCATTGTTCTTGGGCAGCAGCAGGATGTGTCATGACCCAGAGAATAACTCTTGAGAAGTCAGTAAACCTCAAAGCCTATTAATTCRATAAGAATTAATTTTTTTCAATAGCTTGTAGTAGAAGCTGTGTTCTAGGCAGGGTGTGTGTCCTATATGATAGATAGCAGGCAGAAATGACGTACTAAACTCAGTGTAGTTGGGCATCCCAGTGCTGTTTCCATTGCTTTGAAACTGAAAAGGATTCAATTTGATCAGTTAGATATGTCCATTTTGGATTCCTGAAATAAGTGTTGAGCTGTGTGACGTCTTTTGATGAAGTTTTTCAAAGTATATCTAACTTTTAGTCTTGGTTTTAATACTTGAAAAAAAACATATGCTCTGAAGTGTAATATTAAGTATTTAATGTTAGACTGGGGCACAAATCTATGGAGGCCATTTAAAATCACACTTTCTACTGATGCCATGGCAGGAACAGACTTTTTTCCTACTAAATAAGTAAAAAAACAATGCCTCTATTTCGATATGTTCCTTAGTCTCACTGTTTTTGAACACAGTTGTAAGTTTGCAAATGTTAAAGTGGCACTCACAAGAAGGTGATCTCTATTTACTTATTAATGTTTGTGTATGAAAAATAAATCTAGCTGTCTCACATGYTTGGCAGCTGTAGCTGCAAAAGTGGGAGAAGGGTTTACTCTGGCTAGAAAGGCTTATTTAAATAATTAGTTTTTTGCCTGTTTTTGCATTTTAAAACTGTAAGGCTAGCTGACTGACTTAAGGATGGTTACCTCTTATTATGGGACCGTATGCTGCTCTGAGTAGTCAGCAAATGGACTGACAGTGCTAGCTACACGTGTCATCTTCAGGATCAGACATGCCTGTCAGCATGCCACCTTCTGCTCCGATATCGTGGGATGGCAAGGGAATAGCTTGTAAAAGGGTTGGTGAGCTCTGGCGATCCTGAGCCTACGTTCACATATTGGTGCTCCTTCCACTGGCACTTGAACTTGCTGGGCAATTTTGGTCACAGCTATCTAAGGATCTGGGTTTTTTTGTTTGTTTGTTTGTTTGTTTCATCTGAGGTGAAATATTTTACGTCTCAGGCATCCTCTCCAGCAGCATCCTTGACTTCCTTCTATATCCTCTAATGCCTCAACCCTTCCAGATGCTGCTGCCTTCTGTCAGTCTGCTGCCAAGAACCAGAACAGAGGCTCCAAAAAGTCTTGGGCRTATTTGGCCCCCTTTGGTAGCAATTTCTTCTTGCCGTGCCTCTGGTTCTACTCTATGTCCCCTTACAAAGGTAATGCTGAGCCAGATAACAGTAACAGAGTACATTTCAGAGTGATGGAAAGAGTGGGCAGCTTTGAGGCCAAGCTCTTGCTACCAGAAGTGCCGACACGCTCAAGGCTGGAGCGGGCAGCTCGTCTCTCCCACCTGTGTCCTTGCTGGCTCAGGAAGCAGAGCTGCTCCTGTGAATGTCTTTCTTGGAACTCCACACAATTTAAAAGGTAGATTATATCCRATCCTAATAATGACCATGTGGTTCATTTGAACAGTTTGGGGGTTTCTTTCTTTATTGACATAAAGCTGCTCTTGCCTGCTGAAAGGTTTCGTTGTAAAAGGTTCATMTAGTTCCTGAATTTGGCTTTGTACATGTTCTGGAGCAGCTTTGCTGCAATCACCAGAGATTGTCCTGGAGGAGAAGCAGGGTAGGCTCAGCTCACCCAGAAAACAGCACACTGATTTCTGTTTGTTCTTTTTGTCTTACTTATTCTGGACCATGTTAATACTTCAAAATACTTTAAAAGCGTGCTTGTAAAAAATGTTGCCAGAAAGATTAAATCAGGCACTTAATGGCTGCTCTGTACATGTACATTAGGCTCTTGAAAAGAGAACCATATTAAATTGCTTTGTATTTGTTAGACGACCTCTTTAGTTTCAATAGTGGATCCTTAACTTTGTTATTTCAACTTTCTGCATTTAAATATATGTCTTGATACTGCCTTATAATTTTGTTCCTAATACTGAAAGTGTGTTAATTGATATGCTAGTTGCCTTTTTGGTGACTATTTTGGTCCAGAATCAGTAGTAGATGTGTATATTTACAGACTGAAAAGGAGTAGTAACTGTCTTACTGCAAAATTTCTTTTTATTTACTTTTTTCTCCCAGCAGCAGTAAGCTCTTGAAAATAGCCCTTGTTGTTCACCATCAAAATAATACACTGCTTACACTGGTTGTTTTTCACAGGATACCATTTAAAATATTTGGAAGGTGAACTAGGTGGCTCTATTTCGTGTAGGCGTTCCGACTTTTTTCCCTGGTATGAGTAAATATGTAGTTTCAGGAAAACAGTCTGTATTGTTGATAGTGTCTGGTGTGCCAGCCTTTGAGGGATTTTTAGCAGGTTCTCAGCTGAAAAAGCTGGGTAAGTGGTAAAGATTGCTCTCTTCCTTATTCTTTTGTCAGAATTCATTGCTAAAGGAGTTACTCTCTGGCAAATCGACAGATACGTGAATGGAGGGTCCTGTAGATCATTTAACCTTCTTCGTTTCAAAATTATGCCTACAAACAAATAAAACAGGAGTCATCAGAATATTTGCAGACTGAGCAACACTGATTCCTCCTCCAATGGGAAATGGGACTCCAGTATGATACCCTGAAAGGCAAAGTGGCAATAGAATTTACATCRGTTCTTTCGGGTCTATGACAGCGAAAAATTAGTTGTCTTCTTGCAACTTTCTCTCATCTTTCTTAATACGTATGATATGTACTAGTGCATGCTACAGCAAATATTACTTAATTTTCTGCCTTTCTCAGGGCAATTTGTAATTCTTAGTGTGCCAGGAACAGCTGGAAGGCAAGACAGTGATCCTGCAATTTTCTAAGGCTAAAGMCAGTGATGTTTTTATGGTCACCTAAATCTCCTGGGAGTACTTGGTGCTGTGTTAACTGGTTGTTTTATGCTAACGAGCATTCCTAATAAGCGTAGCCACTTCCCTCTGATACATTATAGGAACAAATTTGAATGCTCATTAACATATATAAATTAACCCTGCGTGAGCACTGTGAAGAGTTCTGCAGGGTACAAAAATATCTCCGAGGCTAACCCTGCTGTTTGGGATCTGAGCTTATCATTTGTCGGAAGGAGATCACTCTAAAAGGTRGGTGGAGAGAAGACTTTCTACTCAGGGAAACTGTATTTACATCATTCTGATTTACATGCCCCTGCCAGTAGGCAGTTTCTCTCCTACTGGGAATACTGCTGAGAAGGTAGGGGAGAAATAATTGGAAGAACCAGGGCTAGTGAGAGAAGAGAAGCTGGAGAGTCCTCTGTGTCCGCAAGAACCAAGTCCAAGAGATGGCAGCTGACTTCATTTCTCAGGAGACAGGGTCCCAGATGCTCTCTGAGCCACCCTTGGGGATGGTGAGCTGCTCATGATCATTCCAAGGCCACTATGTTTTCTTCTTTAATTTAATACCCTTCTTCTGCATCTATATACACTCACATCAAGCCTTCCTTCTCTGAGAATCTCATGCAAACTTTTCTGTGTATTCCCTTGAATGCTCCTAGGAAGTTCACACAAACAAGCCTGAGAAACCTAGTCTCTCTGTGTCCAAATTGGGCTTGCATTAACCATTGCTGGCTGTGGCTGTTATGCTGTTATAATATTTATGGTTGCCAGAAGCAGAGATAAAGTCTCTTCCAGGCAAAGGAATAATATTCAGGGAAAAATCAGTAGGTAAGAGGTTTCTAATCATAATATGCAAAATAAGTCAAAAGGAGTCATTTCAAAAAGTAGCTTTTGATCCAGTATAGCTTTTTCCCAGTAGGCTTGATCAGATAACTGGTTGCATTAATTGGTACTTGGTGTAGGAAGAGATGCTAAATACTTCTGCCTGTCAATTCACCCAGATATACAGAATAATCCAGAGAAGCACATGCAGTAAGTGACAGACATGAATACTGAAGCAGCTGACAATCATGAATAATGCAGTAAGGTAAAAAAAAAAATTCTGACTGAGAGATGATTCACAGGTTGTTCTACTAGCACCTTATTTAAATGTAAAGTATTGATCACAAACAGAACTTTTGCTATGAGCTTTGCTAAATTAGGAAACAGCAAACTATGAAGGTGAATTTACAAAAGAGCAATATCACATCTGAAACTTTCAAATATCTAGCAAAGAAAGCTCAACTAAAATGACATCTCTGTAATTGAAAAGCAAACATTATTTCTTTGCTGACTGTAAATATACCAGAGACAGATTTGCCACAGTTTGGGATGTAGATGTAGATGCTCCTGTGACTACACATTTTGGTGAAAAACCAAGTGAAGTCCAGCATAAAAGGTCCCAATGACTTCAATGGACTCTCATGAGGAAAGATTTTTGCATTATTTATTTTAAGCATATAATTAGGTAATGTAGTCATGCCAGTATTCCCTAATACGTGAATTAGCACATTATTGGTTGTAGTTTTGGTAGAGGACAAAGAGTTTTCGTTTCTGCCTGCATATATTTCCTTTTTGYATTTGGCAGTATAACATAAAACTTTAAGAATAGCTATACTCGCTATAGCCAAATGTTCCCCACGAATGGCCAAAAGCGGATGTCTACAGCAGAATGTAGGAATGTTTCAAGCATACAGTGCTACTTCCTCAGAAGCAGCCTACAAGAATTTGCAGCTCAGAGGTGGTGGTCATGTATTTAATCACACTCAATTGATGTCTCTTCCAAAACTTAGTGATCTGTCCTGGGAATCCCTGTAAACTGGAAGTATCGGTAGCATCCTGTTGGAATGAGCTCCCGAGCTTATGTGAAAACTGTCTATACTCTCTATACTGTGTTTCTTGTATTTCTGATCTGTGGTTTTGTGGCAATGTTTATTTTTTTGGTGGGGTGTTTGTTTTCATTTGTTTGTTTGTTTGTTTGTTTTTCAATACATATAGAGACCTTCTCTATCCTACATTTCTTAGTTTCATTAAGAACTTTCAGYGGCCAACCTGGCAAGGAATTTTTTGGAAATACTAGCAATATTGGCAGTTCTGATTCTTTCACTGGTTTGTGGAACATGACTTCCTCTACAAAGGCCACACTGACTCTTCCCTGATATATCATAATTACCTATGCATCTTCATTCTGTTCTTTATTATCGTGTATATGTAGTTTCCCCAGTAAAGCAGTTTACCTTTTTGCTCTGCAGGTTCTCAGATCTCCTAGAGAATTCCATTTTTTTTTTAAGTAGTATCTTGGCCACCCTTCAGTTCAGGGGGTCATTAAGGAACAGCGTTGGACGTTCTCATAACACAATATCCATTTACTGGCATCTTCACCATACTTGGAAAGGAAGAAAAGTGTGACTGTCATATCCTGTCCACTAGAGGAAGAATCTAAGAATATACATCGGCTCTGAAGTGGAAAAACGATTGCGTAGAAAAGTGAATGGAGAATAGTGCTATGTACAAAGCGATACAGTAGCGTGCATAAAGGGGAGCCTTTAGGGGAGCTGCCTTGTTTTTTTGATCTTTACACCATAGGCCATAATTGAGTCCCTGCAAATGGCTAAATAAAAGAGGACCTGGTTTCAATCCCAGTTTAAGTGACAAGAACTGGATTTAATTGTGTGCTGTGTAGTATGAGCCTCTTGTAGATCAGTGCTGTCTTGGAGACTGCTCTTCAGAGGGCTCCAAAACAGAGCCAAGGGCTGAAACAACAGTTAAGTGGTGCAGGCAATCAGTAATCAAGCTTGCTCCCTGGCCTTATTTTATTTAAGAGTATAGAGGCATTCAGTGTGATCCTTCTGATGAATAGGAACAGCCTGTAAATGGATAAGGGAAACAGAATGACTTTTGAGTTAATAATCTGCTGATCTAGGGAATGATGTAAACCACTAGCAGAGCATTTTCATGCAGCGTGAAATCATTAAYGTTATGTAATGGTTGAAACCATTCACAAAGGCTTGTGTGCTTGTATTCAGGGCATGGTTCATACTCTTACTGGCATACAGCATCCTCTTACTGCTGGAGCTAGTGCTACTTGAGAAGCTTAGTCTGAGTAAAGTATATTTAGGCCATAGTATTTTGACATGAACTGAACTGAAAAGGGCTCTTTTGATGAGCTCCTTAATGAAAAAAGATGCATTTTCACTTTGGAAGGAAAGATTTTATAGATCTTTTTGAGCTTATTCCATACCACTGAGTTAGATCTCAAATCTACCTAAATAAAATGCAGATTGGCAGGAGCGCTCCTGCTCAATCCACTGATCTTAAAAACAGATACTGCCTTTGGTAGCTGAGAGCTGCAACCATGAATGGTGCAGAAGAGGTGGGAGGAGGGGGTTGATGCCTTTCAGGCCAGCACTCCAGATGCTAAGAGAAGCTGTAGTTAATGTTCAGTGCTTTCCAGGTTAGGGACTTTTCTTCATTTTTTTTTCCCTGAAGGTTAATTAAAAGATGTTCTCATAAAACAATTGCCCTTTCCTGATATGAAATCTTCACTGTACTTGGTCAAAACAGTAAGCATTAGAGACTTGATACCAGCAAATTTGCCTATAAAGCATAACTTCCAAAAGCATCGTAGACATGACTTGTTAACCAAATGAACTATTTCACAGAGATATAAAAGCGTATGATTGACATATAGTGTGCAGTCAAGGGAAATATTATCCTGGGAAGCTTTATGCAATGTGACRCTCAATGCTGCACTATGGAAAGTTCAACTAACAGAAATAATAGGCTTCATTAGAAGAACCTAGAGTCCACTGATCCTTCACTGATGAAACATCAGCTCAAAGCTAGCTAGAAGGAATGATGGTTTATTTTTTTTTTCCTTTCTTAGTATGAAAGCATTGGTGACTTTTGTCTTCAAGTGCTGCCTCCCTAACATAAAAAAAGACAGACATTAATTTAAAAAAAGCCRTGGTTCACATCACCTGGGAAATGATCTTTTGGATATTGCCCTCTCTCCCCGTCCTCCCTYGCAGCCACCCCCAAGGGGCCTCTTCTCTGCTTCACCTTACTGGTAGGTAGCAGCACGCTGCTGTCTCTAAAAGCAGCTCAAGTGCTTTCCAYCAAGCAGGAGGCAACTTGCTGCCATGGGGTGGAAGAGAAGTGGCATGCTTGTAGGGCAGGGAACCAAGCTAGGGAGAGGTGTTATTACATGATTAAAATTCAGCACCCTCTTGATAATAGTTGTCAGTGTTTTCTATCCACATGCAGTTTTAATTCCCTAAGCGTCTCAATGTCTGTGCACTTTTTGTCTGTTCCATATGTACAAAATTTTTTTCTGAGAGTCCTAAGTCTGAGAGCATTAAAGATTTTTTTTTTTAAATACACTCTTACAATCCTTTCTGATCATAGATAAATAAAAGCTGTGTACACTAAAGGGAATGAAGCCTAATAGGATTCTTAGGAGAGTGTTAGATTTGGTATAGTTTTCAATCAGTAGCACTACACTTTCATTTCCCTGAGACAGAGAAGCTGCTATTTTGGATAACAACAAATTTAAGCAAATGGAAACTGCAAATGCTCTTCTGTAGATTCAGACATCTTTGAGAGACAGGCTAAGATTGTTTTCACGAACATTATTCCCTTCTAAGTTGGTTGCCGTGGTTAGCTCACCCTCTTGGGTACTTCAATTTCATTTGTTTCAGACCACAAATCAGGTAATATTTAGCTAATCCTGTGAAACTGTATTATCTTCTTTCATTAGCCTCTTTAAAATGCATTTTTACTGCTATATTTTAAAGGAGGATTAATCTATTCTAAAATAAATCACAATAGTCTCTTTAGTTATGGTACATCTTACAGTTTACATTGTTTAAACTATTTAAATGCTGGTTTATGTTGCCTGAATTATTCTGTTGGAGTTATTGAGATGGTAAGGACACACCTGGGTAATTTTATTGCATGATCTATCAGACATAGATTGTATTAAAGACTTAGTTCTCCCTCAGTTATTGTCCAACATCTTAACCAGTCTTTACTTAAAAATTTGTGAATAACTAGTGGCAGATGTAAAATAATAGGAAATCATGTAAAATAAGTCCAGCATACCTTAGCCCGAACTATTGATCTCAGAGGTTATTTTTAAAAGTTCACTTWGCTCTTTATTTTTCCATATTATGGACATGACAATACTAATATCTGATATTTCTCCTAATGTGAAATACGTGGAACACTCACTTCCAGAAAAGACCATTAYGGTGACTCCGCACAAGCTGTCCCCTTGGTGCCGATCTCTGTGATTCCTGGTGGAGGTCTCCTCTTTTCCACACATACCCTGTCTGTTCCGAAACCATGGCAYCCCCTGAGAGCGGGCTACAGAGGCTCAGAACAGTAAACAGCAAGGAGACCAGAGAACCACTGATGCCTGGGCAAAAGAGGGACACACATGTTTTTCTTTGGATAGAGATTTTAAAGTCATTGCAAGTGGCTTACGTATAATTCCTTGGATTTATAGAAACATTGGTTTAAGTAGGTGGGAGGGGTTAGAACAAGAATGAAGAATCTCAGAAGTTATTTTTCAGCAACTCACTTTGTTCTTTATTTTTCCATATTATRGACATGACAATACTAATCATAAACAGCTTTTGCATCTCTTTTATGGGCATTTAGGTCTGCTCTATCTGAAATTACTGCAAGACTGTGAAAGCTAGAAATCAGGTGTGACTATCTTTTGAGCATATAGTAAAGGATTTGTGCATGCATTCGCATTTTGAACCCATGTGTGTTTTCAAACTGGTTACAGTGCAGTGACAACAGAGATGGATGCGAGTCACATTATCAGGCCAGCTTTTAAGTGTTGAGATTGTGTGCCCTTCAAGAGGCATGCAAAATGATAAAACCTTCATTTAAGAAGCTTGAGTTGGCCRGTGATCAACATCTAAAGACACGAATAAAAAGGAGAAAAAGTAGTATGTAATCATTATATCTGTAAATTTTTGCCAGCCTTCCCTCCCTCCTTAGGGCATATGGTTTGAACTTGAGCAAAGGGACTTCAGCTTCTTTGACCTTCTGGGTATATCCTACTCTTCTTCTTCAAAGAAGTTTCTGCAGAAAGTTCAAACAGGCAGTGAAGGTATTTCTATCTTAAGTCCAAAAGAGAAAGGGAGAGCACTTCTCCAAGGTCTTCACATAAAATTACTTGATTTAGGCAGCTGGCCTACAATTTATATCAGCTTTCTTCTTGTGACTAATTGCAGTACAAAGAGAATTCTTCAGCCTTTCATGATAGGTGTGGTAATTTGCAAATCTGAGGTGTAAGGTGAGATCAGCTGTTTTGGAGGGAGGGAGTTAATGACTTAACTCACATGGCCTATGAGTGCTGATACAGAACACAGACCCAAGAATGAGATTCAAGTCTTAAGGTGAAATTTCAGAAGTACTGAGGAAGATAAGATACTCAGGATCTTTGAGAGGRGCAAAGGCTGAGGAAGATGAGGATGCCTCTGTGCAAAAGCAGCGAGAGTGTGGGTGACCAGGGAATTACATGCAATGGACAGCTGACAGCTGGGACAGTGATGACATCAAARCCTTTAGCATGTGCAAGACAGACAGATACCTGCCTGCCACAGACATTTTGCATTTTCTTGTAATGTCTCCCACTAGCAACCACTAGAGGCAAGCTCCAGATCAGATYGTCAGTCTGTCTGTGAGACAGCTCTGATGACTAGACGAGCAGATCTGCCCTGGCTCTGATACTTTCCAACAATGCTTTAGTAGGATTATGCTCATTTAATTCAGGTGCCCGTTGTTTAATGTAAACATGTATGAATGTGTTTGTGTGTGAATGTAAAATCAAACACGAATTACTGAGTTCTTTAGGTCTGCACTGTAAAAGGAAGCACTTGAACAAGGCGTGAGCATAAGGAATTGTATCTGYAGTACCGCGTTGCATCGTTATGTAAAGTCATGTAGTAAAACAATTGATGATCTCTAACACTTTTTGAGAGTTTTTTTCAGTATGAGAGATAGTAAACAAAAAAGGGGGGATGCGAGTTAATTGAATTAAAATACATCTTACAAAAGCCAGTAACAATGTTGTTGTAACTCTTGATATTTAAAGGTGTGAGCCTTACTGAACAGCTTTTGAATTTTGTTTTGATGAAAGGTGTAACTATTAAATGCTTTTTTCACTGTTTGTATGTGGTATACTAATAATTGTGTTTTTCTTTAATGTAGAGAAATGATAGATAATATTTAAAGAACTATTAGTCAATTATTTCCATTCGAATAAGCAGTGACCTGAATTATATGGTCCACTCATTCAATATTTAATATTGTTTAATAGAATTCTAACTTCAGTGGTTTTTTTCCTCTTCTTTCTTCTCTTCCTAACCATATATTTGGTGGAGATTTAATATACAGCTTTTTATCTGCTATGTATCTGTCAATGAAGGCAATGTCAAGAGAGTGTGACTTAGAATTAAAAGCAGTGTGTGGTTTCCTGTAAAACTCTGTATCATGCTCTGGATATATGCTTTACTTCTCTCCCAAGAAAACTTCTGTATTATTTACCTTTGTCTTGGCATTGGATGATTTCACTGCATTTGAGGAGCAGAGTTACTTTGCTATATTCCTTACCTCAGAGTATTAGTAACCTCAGATATTTGAGATCTACTGCCTTGTAGTCAATGGCTTGGACAGAAATCTTGCAGCTGAGTCTTTGTCCTGGGACATTGGTATAGAAACTGGAGGACAGGTGTGACAGCCTTGTGATAAACAAGYTAATTCTTTAATTAACTTGACACAACACTTCCTGCTACATATACTCAGAATATAATGTTCGGGTAAGTGCATGAGGCTGTACCAAGGGAGCTTCTATAACTGAGGCAAAATATCCACCAGCAGGGAATGATGTTCTCCTGTTTTAGGGGACAAAGTGTGCTGGCTGCTTGCATTGCAGGCAAGTCAATGRGGAACACCTACAAACTGCAAACTTTCCTGACCAGTAGGGCTTGTGTGTATGTGTGTGTGTATCTCAAGACAAACAAGACAGAAATCCAGCTGAAGAATTTCTTTATGTTTTCTTCTGCCCTTCCAGCATAAATGTAGCTGTTCAAATGCCGATTAAATTAGCTCTTTTTCACCTGAGAGCAACATGTGGATGTTTTCCCTAAGGCACATGACCAGCAATGAAGCTGTTTCCCACTTTTTAAGTAGGAAACTGTGTGTTGTCCACTGAACATCCTTAAGTTCACTCCTTCTCCTGCATGCAGATGTGGATTCCCATGAGGATTAGTTCTTAATTCTTGGCTTAACAAGTGAAGAACTTGGAGTCTGAGGCCATCTCCCATCATTAACTTCTTTGTGTATCCCTGGAAGGTCTGATGTCACTGCCACATATTCCTACCAACTCCRTTAGTTACACCTGATAAGCTGTCAGTAATGGTAATGCTACAGTGATGCCCAGAGAAAATGCATGTCTGCCCTTAGCAGAACACCACCATTAATCCATGAGATCCATGGAAAGGGCTCTCCTCTACGGTCTGCTCTCGATCTGTATTATGCTGGGTTCCATAAATCCATTGTGGCTGGTGAAGCTTGAAAACAATTTTTCCTCAAGATTTTTATAAATTCAACTCAGAAATGTCAGAGCTTAAGTATGTCTTTAATGTTGGTGGGACAGTTGTAAAGTTGAGGGAAAAAAGGAGTTTTAAAATTTTAATAGAAGTAGTTTCAGCCAGGACGGATCAGTGGATCTTGTTGCTCTTCAAGCAAACAGAGATGCTATGACCTCTTTGTTAGAATAGCTCTTATTTCTCAGTGTATTGTCAGGTGTGGCTGAGATGAGGCACACATGTGTTTGCTGTCTTTGAGGGAATGCTTTTTCTTGAGGGTGAGTGTCAGACTAAGTTAAGTGCATTGATACAGTRTAACACTCTCCCTTACTGTTATTGAATAATCATTAAAAGCTGACTAGTTAGTTCAAATACTGATGCCATATAATGGGACCTAAAATGGTTCAGACTACTTACCATGAGGAGCAATGATTCGTTTCCTATTGTTTTTGCTAGTTTACATGCAGTGCACTCATTTGTGTGATTTCAGGTAGTTAAAACTTACTTCAGGTGTTAAACAGCAGTATCTTTACTGAGTAAAGGTTTTTATATWTTWTTTTTTWAAAAAGATATCCTAAAATGGTCACCTCAGCACGGTATTTTTATGGCTTGGAAATATCAGTGTTAGACAATCTATTTATTCTTACAAATTAGAGCAGGAAGCAAAGTTAAAGTGAAGATGATAAGTGTTGTACTGCGCTTATTAAAATCTGCTGGACTGCACATGTAGTCCACTACAAAACATCTGCTTTAGGCTTTTGCGTCTTCCTCAAGGTGCTGCAATTGGCACAGATTATTTATTGCGCTTTGTGTGGCCTTATAGTGAGGTTTGAAAAGCTCAGACCGAATGTAATACAGGGTTTTAGTTGTCTACTTATTTCTATCCTTTGCTTTTTTACTTCTCCTTGTAATTTGCACTGCATGGTAAATTTTTGAGACTTCAATTACAATAACAGTTCTATTAACAGCTTTTTCTCCTTGACTGGACATAATGATGAAGAAAAGAAAAGGCCTAAGATATTTTTGCTTTAACCTGGTGAAAATTAAGGTCCTCTTTTTGGAAAAAAATTAAATATATATAATATGTGTTTATCATTGAGAGAGAGGGACATATCTCAGGCCATTTCAATATTCATGCATTTGCATATATTAAGATCTAAATATGAAAATAATTGGATATTACATTTATAAAGGAGAAGATATTCCCCTGGATTGTGTCAGTCTAGTCTTGATAATGGAAGTTAGAGCATGACAGTAAATACGCATGAGACTCCTTCAGAGAAATCAACTTTTTGGCTCCTACCCCTCCCTTATTTTTATTGCATGTTGTATTTACAGTCAGCCTGTGAAAGGAGTTTATAGAAATTATTCAAGGAGAGCAGGCATAACCCTTCCTTTCCGCTGGAAATTCAAAGTAAATCCAAACTAATTATCTCAGGAATAAATCCAATCTGATGATAGAGTTTACGGTGGCTTTCTTGACCTTTGTCATAAAATATGTGAAGCCCCATATGTATTTCACATTTCTTCATTGGTTACACAAGGCGGCCACTTATTGCTGCTGAGAGTCAGAATAATCTCAAAATAGTTTTGAAGGCAGAGC
The DNA here is from genome assembly GCF_003343005.1 of Rhea americana. Classification (NCBI taxonomy): domain Eukaryota; kingdom Metazoa; phylum Chordata; class Aves; order Rheiformes; family Rheidae; genus Rhea; species Rhea americana. The sequence continues at coordinate 831,833 of NW_028186867.1, read as the reverse complement.
TCAGACACCACTTTTGTGGTGTATTAATCAAATGTTGCCATTTCTTGCCATCTTAATGCAAAAAGTGAGCTTCTCTCAGCCTGTAAGACTGATCTTAATCTGTATGGTTGGTTAGAGCTGGCAGCGATTTATTGTGCTTTTGGGGAATAAAATGGTCAAAAGTTCCAGAGGCCTGTGTGTTGACTGCTATTGGCAATGCCCAGTAGAATCGTTGTTCCTGGAAAGCTGGGCACAATGCTCCATATTGGAGAGTGCCATCTACTGGCATTTTTTYCTCTTAATTATACAAATATGAATGYCTTGCAAGAGAAAGACAATCTCCTGCTGACTCTTAATGCTCACATTTCTGAAGGTGGTTAGGATAAGTCTGTTTGTTTTAACATCAAACAGGCCACTGCAATGTTCTATACACCCACTGACTATTCCATACATCTCTGCACTGATTTGGCAAAGCAATTTTTGCCACTGTTTTGATCGCTGATGTTTTGGAAAAAGCGTTCTTTGTTTTATGCAAGCTAGGAGACCTCTTTGGTTTAGGAAGTTTCAGTTCAGAGTATGTGCTTGCTTGGCAACAGTGTTACCATCCAAATTGTCCTGTATCTTTGGCACGTATTTATATCTACCCAAGGAGAACATATCGTTTTGGCATCAAGATAGCTAAATCAAAAGCATTCTGGAACTGTCAGCAGATTATTGTAAAGACAGAAAGACGTATTATTTCCATGAATGTTAATATAGAAAGATAAAGACTTAAAATCATAAATCATATAATAACATAAATATGTCAACGTTATAAAGTAATGCATTATTACTGATGTTGTAAAACCTGTCAATTATGCTAACAGCAAAAACTACTTCTTTTTTTTTTAATTTGGAAAGCCTTTCTCAGCTATGCATTGCTCTGTGACTGCATGCCAACAAGATGAGCATTTGATTTATTCTTCTAGAAGTAATAAGGTGTAAGAGAATTCTATGCAGGGACCCTCAGATACTTTTAAGGTCAATGAACATTTCTGATGCACAAGAAGATGACAACCTGTTATATATATATAGAATCATAGAATCAGTAAGTTGGAAGGGACCTCTGGAGATCATCTAGTCCAACCTCCCTGCTCAGCAGGGTCACCTAGAGCATGTGAGACAGGGCTGCATCCAGGCGGGCCTTGAATATCTCCGGAGAAGGAGACTCCACAACCTCTCTGGGCAACCTGTGCCAGTGCCCCGTCACTCTCACAGGGAAGAAATTCCCCCTCATGTTCAGGCGGAACTTCCTGTGCTTCAATTTCTGCCCATTGCCTCTTGTCCTCTCGCATGGGACAACTGAAAAGAGTTTGTCCCCGTCCCCTTGACACCCTCCCTTCAGGTACTTGTACCCATTGATCAGATCCCCCCTCAGGCTTCTCTTCCCCAGGCTGAAGAGGCCCAGCTCTCGCAGCTGTTCCTCACAGGGCAGATGCTCCAGCCCTCAGATGATCAGAGGATCATCTTTGTAGCCCTACATGCTTCACAAAATAACTTTGTAGTTTAGAAGAGCGGTAGACAAAATTTATATTTTGGCATTAACAGTTCAACCCCTACCGCTGAAAGTGCATCATATACACATTTGCACAGCACAAGAGATATTTGCCTAATTGTGGTATCTATGCCTTTGAGATGATCATAAAGAATAAATCATTGAGAGATTGAATTAGTTACATAAGCAAAATAGAGGTCATGTTAAAGTCTGAGATATGAAAGTGTGATGTAGCTTGTATCTACAAAGRTGTACATAGAAAATAATCACTTCAGCTCAGTACACCTTTACAACAGATGCTTCTCAGTTTTTAATTAAGTATGTATGATCCTTTATATCACAAGTCATCTTTGAGGATCTTTRGGATAGTTTGAACTAAGCCAAGAAAAGTGGATCATGGTGGTCTACAGTCTTTCTGCAAAATTGACAGAGATGAGCTGTAAGCTGCTGTTATTGGGTCCCCCTGAGGAGAGACAGGCTTAATGGAAAATGTGTTTCAGTGAGGAGAAAGCACAAAAGTAGAAACATGGAGTAAATGCACAGGTTGCTAACATTTGGGTTCTTTGTAGTGCTCTGTTAGCAACTTTCAAGAGTGGCCACGCTGCACATGTGAAGGCTTTAGTGTTTGGGATTAATTTGTCTGAAAAGACTTCATTTTCTTTCTYTTAGATAAAGCGAATTAGCACAGAGCAACTCTCTCTAATGATGTTAGCAGTGGGAGTTTTACAAAATTCCTAAGGTCTGGTGGGGTTTTTTTTTTTTTTTTGGTTGTTGTGCAGCTTGCGGAACCACTAGGTTTCCAGTGCAGAGGAGCAGACAGCAATTCCCAGTGCTGGACAGAAATGAAGTCAGACCTAGAAGCGATTCAGCAGCGAGCACCCATAGCCGTGTGTTTATGAATGACAGGCTCGGAGAGCTGAACGTTGCCACCTGYGTTCAGGGTCACTCGCTATGCTGAAGCCTTGTGGGAGTCTCATTGCTGGGCTCTAAGGGTGGCACACCCTTAGTGAGCAGGGATGCCCTCCCTCACTTCGAGCGGGGCAGAGGATTAGAGCAATGCTGTTCATGTGGGAGCCTCTGTGCAGAAGTCCTCAGGGCTGGCCTGCTCCAGTATGCCCTGTCTGGCCTTCCCTCTTTAGCCRTTCAGAGGTCCTGCCCAGCGTGACTGCGTGTGGCTGCACCCTGCACGCAATGCCAAGCACACACTTAGATGCTTTCATGAACAGGGACCATGAGGAGGACTGTGCACAACCTCTGTTTAGACAAGACCAGGAGCAGTGGGAGATCCATGCTACAGCACGTTGCTGCTGTAGGCCCCTTCTGTTTAGAAAGGCAGCACAAAAAAAGAAAGCGCTCAGTTATCTATTGGCAGCTTTTTGTCAGCCTTCAGTGGGCACAGTAGTCTGGCCAAAAGTGCCTTTGGGCAACCATGTTTTTCGGCCTAAAATTGCTCCTGCAGTTTCAGTCAGAACTGATATTGTTCCCTCGGAAATTGCCGCTGCTGCGTGCAGCGGAGCAGCTGCTCCCTCTCGAGACAARGGAGGCTGCTCTTCAGGACACGTTGAAGTGATTTCTGATTGTAAAGCGTTCTGGGGTCCTTCAGAGTGAAAGGCATTTTTATTACTTTTGCAGCCATTGGTATAGAAGGAACAGACAAAAATTCCCTTGAGCTGGTGCAGACAAAACTTGACTTGAAACAGAACTTCACTAGTTCTGAAGTTTCTATTCATCTTCATTTTAATTTGTAGATCATAATGGCTGGGGTTTATACATAACTCTCTTTAGGGCACGCTTCCAGGGTAATTAGTGACAAAACCTGACTTTAATTAATGAGTAGGATAAGGCTTTAGGGATAGTCTTAGCATAATGAATTGATTTCCATTGAATTGGCTATAAATATAATATCATTAATAATGAATTGGTTCATTGTAAGGATACCACTAGACACCAAAAATGAGCAGAAGTTACTTGTTTCTCCCCAGAGGTGTGTGTGAAGAGTTGTTTGCCAGTAACATCTTTAATGATGTTGGCAGAAATTGCAGTGAATGATGTAGCTGTGTCTTGGACAGAGAAGCAGCAAGAGCTTCACAGCCATGATGCCTTCACATCTAGTTAAGTCCTGCAAAGGGAGCACCTGCTCGCTTCTTCCAGAGATGAAATAGCTGAAGGGTACTGACAAGACAGAAACTTTCTTGCATGCTCCATCTCTTTTATCTTCCTGAAAATTATCCCTGCACAGGTAAGGGCTACATAAATGATGAAAAGCAGCAGTAATTAATATTAGTGACCAAGAGCAGTTGTTCAATGAGGAGGCTGGAGCTGGCCTGGGGCAGATAATTTCAGCACTCACAGGGCCCTGTACACTCCATTCTGCCATGCTAGGAAAATGGTTTCTAAATTGCTGCTCTGCCATGAGTGATGTTCCCTTCTGGAAGTTCCTAGGAGTTGAACATCTATAAAGCAATGATATGTTCTTTCATATTTAGGCAGAGGTTTTGTTTTTTCATTCCTTATTTTTCTTGTTTTATAGATTATGCTCTTTCTGATTGCATTTAAAAGTCAGTATGAGACATCTCTGTTCGCAGCCAGACTTCTAATTAAAACCAAAAGAACCCCCAAAACAATTGGATGGGAAAAATCAAAATTGCCATTTTGATTYTCATAAATATTCTGTGAGCACCAGCAAAAGCTTTTTCATCTTGTATTCTCTTCCAAATGAGCTATGTTTGAAAAACTCAAAACCCAGGAAGCTGAAAGGATGGGAGCATCATCTCCTTAACAAGGAGCTCAGACACCCTTCGTTTCACTTCCATGCCGCTCCGGGAGCACTCCAAAGACAGACGAGAAAGGCTTTGTACAAGTCGTTCTTACAAACTTTGTTTTCCAGAGTAGCTACAAAYCAAAGTTCCTTTACTTAAGAGCTGACATGTAGGTGTTTTGCAGCCAATGCCGTACAGACCATTGCTCTGGAGGAACCACCAGCTAGTGGGCCACACAGTCCCATCAGTGCCAATGAGCTGCCCCTGTTACTTACCTGCTGCTGCTGCAGCAGCCCAGCGGTGCTTTGCTGATTTCTGCCTTCATTGGAAGCCTCTAAGCAAATGTCCTTAGAACCCCATGCCCATATTCCTGTTGGCAAAAATCAACAGGTATTTTCAAGCCTAAATATTTATTTCTTATGTGGAAAGGACTAATTCTCTGAACTGCAGAAAAATTAAGAACTGCAGTGAMGGGTGAGTGACTAAAATTCCTGAAAAACAGGCCAATCTCAGTTAGAAGCTTAAAAAATATTTTAAATGTCTGACTTACAGACATGCTTTTTCAGAAATGCTGCTCTCTAAAATATATCCCTTTATAGGCATTTTCAGAGAAAAAAAGTGTGGATTTGATTTTTCCAACATGGCTTCCATGAGAACCTATCTAAGCTGAACCTACAGTTCTGCCTCAGAAAGAAATTGTCAAAGAAAATACACAAAGGTTTAGCATAGGAAAAAAAATGTTTTCAGAAGTGAAAGTCTGGTTAAATTCTCTGGGTTCAACTAGCTATTACTTTTTGAGAAGAATAAGGAAGATAAATAGGTTGGTTTTTATGTATTTWTTTAGATTTAGAGAATAGAGAAAGACATCCATTCATGGCTCTGTGTTTCTACTGTCATTAATCACACAATAAATAAGTTCTCACAACATTAAATAATCACTTCAGTAGGAACTCAGCCAGCCAGCTACCTACAGGGAGTCCCGGRGGAGAGATGAAGAGGTAAAATAAGTACGTGTGCATATCCTAGAAAACAGTAAATCTCCACTTTCCAATAGCCTAACACTCCCGTTTCTAGCCTACATGAAGGGTGAAATGTTCAACCAATCTTACAAACCTGCTATGGTACAAGATTGGACATTTCCTGGCCTCATTCATAGACCAGTGTTATTTTGGGGAAAAATGGAACTTTCTGCTTTGGAAGTAAAAGGGAGCCAGGCTGATTTTTGACAGTGTCTGAYTGAAGACGAGGGCCTTGCAGACTAGGTTGCTGTGGAAGTAAGGCAGCATGCAGAAACAGAGCACTATAGTAGAGGTCTGCTTCAAAACAAAGGGACAGAACACGCCCAAGTGATGGGTTTGCATTTGTAAGTACCTTTTGCATATGTGAGTAGCATTTTAGGTGTAATGTGAACTGAATGTATCATAATTCCATACAGAATAATGCAAATGAAATATTTATTATACCAAAATATACTAATGGCCCCGATGTACTGTATCTAAAACTTGCTGGTAGTGAATGCAGCAGCGAGAAGATATAAATGCCATGCACAGTCAGCTGTGCAACACTATACTGTGGAAGAAAACATGTGGCCACAGATGGTGGTCAGTAAACGTCCAGACCACCAAGACCAATAATATTTTGTGCCACTAAAAAATATGACCTCACAGTCTTCGGTTCTTCCRCTGCCGAGTATGGCACACTAACATATGTAGTGTCAAGGAAATGTGCCTTGAGATTTCTGTGCAACAAAAATGCAAACGTAGATTTGCTTTCTCTTTCTGGTCACAGTATTTTGAAGTAGAAGATATTTGWAAATAAGCCTCTCAGTTTGGAAAGGAAATAGATGCAGCTATGAAATAGTTATTTCAGTTCTAGTAGAAATTCTTACCCTTATGAAAGGATCCCTTAAAAGTTCTATCTTAAAAAAAGACAAAATCTTTTCATATATTTTTCTCAGCTTTCGTAAGTTTTATGAGAAACGAATAGGGTTTCGTTATGGGAAGCGGTTTTTGGATGTTAATTCTCTGTTCATCTGTCTCCCCCAGCCCCTCAGACATTAATTAAACTTTTACAGCCATTCAAACTAACATCTAAACATTCCAACTCAGAGAGGCTTAAGTACAGCCTCAGGCTATTTCTGGCCCAAATCCACCAGAATGACTCTATGCCTAATCCTGTGTTCCAGCTATTGACTGTTCTTGACCCCCTTTTCCTTTACTTTTATCAGCTGTTATCTTAAGTGGGCTTATTTTGTCCTGGTTTGGTTTTGTCCACTGGCATAACTGATTTTTTTTTTTTTTAATATACCCCAGTTGGAATATCTTGACAGTTAGACTTTACTGAAGTTATGTGAGGGGTGATGATCGCTCTTTGAGCTTGTGTTTCCAGATGGCATGTGATCAATGGATGGGCTGTGACTCATAACTAATTAGGTATTTGGCCTCTGAAGGCAGATGTGGTAGCTCCTTAGAAAGTGTCCGAAACCATATTGTTTTGAAGGGAACTGCATGCTGATATTTGGAAAGGAAGGGATGCAAACCATCAAAGCTAAAAAGCAGTTGAGCTAAGATTTACCATCTGAATCTTAACTTTGTTGCTATCCACTACTAGAATTTATACTTCTAGCACCTAGATATGCTGTGTCCTATATAGAAATTTCTGCTCCCATCACAGTCTGTCGAGTTTAGAGTTTGATTCAGCTACTTTAGGATAAGACAAACAGTTATTTAGCTTCTACTGACCATATGAACTAGATCTCCATCGCATATATTTGGAGTTTAGACAAACAGTATATACTTGAGGACATTGACATTGTAGACAGGTAAAATTAGGTCAGTTGAGTTGTTTCATCTGCTTACACAAGACAGTTGCCTGAAACATGTTCTTCTATTGGAGAATAGGGAAAATATTTTCCAGCATGCTGAAGATCCCTTGAATATTTGGGGGACATTTTCTAGACAAACAGTTAGCCCTTGTCTTTGCCAGTTGAATGTTATGGAGTTCTTCAGATTTAGTAACTCATTCACAAAAACATATAGTAACAAAATAATAATGGTCTCTGGGATAAAGCCCGGTTTTGTTAGTAATTCAGTATGTGACAAAAAGCAGATAATGCTTCAAATGAAGGGAAAGACTCCGTCTCTGGCCACCAAAGTCTTCCAATGGGAATAGCAAGAGGGTTGTGACACCTCGAAAGTCATTAGGCCACCTACATTGGGGATATTTAAAGAGTATTGAAGAAAGGATTTTTCAATGCACATTGATTTGTTTTTGTCTAGCTTTCTACACCTTGTTTTTGTGCGTGGCAGAAATACCYTTTGTTTAGAGGTCTCTCTGCAAAAGCATCTCTATTTTCCTTACTTGTTTGTCAAAATGTTTCCTAAAGTGTAAAGCAATGCATTACAGAATCCGTGATGGTAGATTTCTAAGGAGGATGTAAGCTCTTAGCAATATTTAACGGTGYTGGCAATGGGATTTCAGGCAGCTGTATTACAAGGTCTTTCCTCACAGTAAGGCAGTATCAGACAGGGTCAGTGAGAGGGTGGCCAAAAGAAATAYGACTCTATGTTCCTGAAGATCTAGCTAGCTTAGCTTTGGTGGGAAGGCAAGTAAGAGCTCACCYAGGATTGTAACAATTATATTTAAAGAAATATTAATGATTTTATCATTTAATCAAAGTAAGCAAAGTCTTAGGTATTCAGCAGTTATGGAGAATTAAGAATACTAAATTAAAATTTGTATCTTGGATTCAAGTGGCTCARTCTGACCCTAAATGAGATGCATTTTAAATCAGTTAAAATTCAAAATGGCGGTTAACAAATACCTGGTATTCTATACCACAAGAGTGAAACTTTGTTATATTTAACAATGGTGATTATTACTGCTCTTCCAATGTGTAACCATGCAATCATTACACYTCATTAATCACACTTAATAAAGAGGTAGTGCTAGTAACTAGACCTGGTGGGAAAATGTAACTATTCCAGTCTTCAGAGATTTTTCGTATCCCCAAAGCACTATTACCCTTTTTACTCCAGTCTCTTACCAAAGAAAGAAACTTCAGGTTTAATGTCTTGTAGTGACATGGATGTAATGTAATGGATAACATTACTAGATATGTCAAGCACATTCTCCAGTATTTTAATGCCCAATATTACAAAGTATTTATATAGGAAGCTAATAGTTATGATCATATTCATTGCTCATTCTGCATTCAGCAAAACTTCCAGAAATGGAGAATGACTTTGTGTGAAACCTACTGGCCAAAAGCTACTGGCAGCTCTGTTTGAAAAGCTTGTACTGAATCCTATTTTCTAATCAAGAATAGGACATTAAAATTGCACAGTAAATGTACTGAAGCATAAAGAGCTGATTATTTAGACCAGTCCTCTGTTTAGAAGGGGAGGGAAGCCAAATGGTGTATATCTAGAAACTAAAATTTTCATGAGGCTTGAGCATTAATCCTGGAACCTGCCACTTTGCAGTTTTGATATATTAAAAAAGCTGTTAGATAAGTCTGGCAGTTGACAAAGCAAATTAATTAAGAGAGCAAACTATAATATTTTACTCATTTCTGGTAAAATAGAACAAAGTTATAAAGAGAATGCTGAGAGAAATTCCCCTCCTCCCTAATCCTCATCCATTTATGTGAAGATTAAYGATGAAAGATCTAACAGAGCCTCATTAGGTGCCAAAAGAAATGGCATATATGTTAACATCCCTCTGGAAGCTGTGGCTATGACTCCGGGAAATTAATTTATAATTCATTTAAATATGGTTGAGACTTCTTAATATTTCTTTCTGAATGTTACAAGACAGACTCCAAATATCAAATCTTGCAAATCTATACAATAAATAAGATCAAGYTATTCCTTGCACTGGAGAACTAGTACAGAAGCTGATTTTTCTCCCCTTTCTTCTGTCATCTTCATCTTGCTTAAAATACACAGTAAGAGCTCTGCCAATTGGGATGTAAAATGCTTTCTTGATTGTAGCATATAATTAAAACTTCCCTTTCTGCTTTTTTCCACATCAGTTCATAAAGGATCTACTTGAATTTGAGGCAAAAAAAGACATCTGGCTTCATGGCTTTGTGTGGGCTGAAGCTAGTTAAATTCCTTTTTTTAATTTATATTTCTACTGAGTCAAGTCTAAAATAATGAACACTTCTTAGCCCCTAGAATATATTCCTTCATGCTGAGAGGAGAAATAAATTCTGTCATGATCACTGAAAACACTCCAGAACCATTACTGCGCATTGCACTGCTTTGGCCCATTACTGAAAATATTATAGCCCTATATAAAAAATGGCTCTTAGATGCAAAAAAACCTCTCAGACTCCAAACTCTGTTCTTCCATCTCCCGCTTGTGACTTTAATTAAAAAAATAAACCAGACTAAGATTACTATTGCTGCTACAGTAAGCTGTATGAGAGAGAGAGTTTCTAATAAAATCCTGCATGTTTTTCCTAGAGCATGCCAGGACTACAGGCTTCAAAGTGCTGAAAACATTTGTGCTGGGTCAACATCATCACAGCCATGCACTTACACGGTGTCCTTGGTGAGAGTCACAAGGGTACTTTACAATAAAGCTCATTAAAAATGATCAATATTTAAGAACTGTTAAAAGCAGCGGCAAACATATTTCTTTGATGTAGTTTTAAATGCTGGAACAAACTGAGCAGTTTTAAAATAGTGCTCAAAAGTAAGTTTAAAGATCGAAGAGTATAATTAGGAAAATGCATGAGTTCTTAACATCTCAAGGTCATAACTAGGACAAACAAAGCAGCTATCTGATTCTGACCAAAAAGAAAGCTGTAAAACATGGACTGTGAGAGCTGATCAGGTAAATGGGAATACAGCTGTCCTCACTGAGCAGCCTGAATAAACGGACTATGGGGATGAAGGATAATCTCTCACTTGCTGTTAATAGCATGGCTCGTAGTGCTTGGTGGTCACACAGTGCATGGAGTATTTGTGAGGTATCTGAGCCCATTTCGTGAAGTAAAATAAAAGGAAACTGAGAGGTGTTACAGATTGTTCCATGGATGTTTCTGCTTTAGGTCTGTCAAACCTCCACATGCATTGGCCAGAAAGGGTGAATGTTATTGCTTGGCACAACTTGACCATTTTGCCAAGCGATAAGCTAGACCTTCAAGAGCCTTTCTGTACTGCGTTGGGATTACAGTCTCAGTGAGTCCCCCAAAATTTCAAGGCTAGCTCCTCTGCCTCACACTAGCCAGACACTGTTCTGTATTTCACTATCCCCCAGTTAAAAAATTTTGTATCTTTAGTTTTTCTGTGAAGCATTCCTCTTTTGTATGCAGTTTCTTTACTTCCTCTGCTTGAGTTAGTTGAAAATTTCAAGCTACCAAATGCTTCTCAGGCGCCTTTGCCAAGACCATGGCCATCTCCACAATGTTTCCCTGTGCACTGGTGCCCGCTTCATGCAGATGAGGGTGAAGAGCTGCTCTGGGCTTCCTCCAGTCTCCCACCTTTCCAGAGAGCTTCTGCTCCAGAGAAGCCTTTAAGCAGCTCCTGCTYCTACCCTGCTACTTTCTTTATTTCTTTTCCTCTCTGAGCATCATGGAGTGTTGAGTGACCATGCAATGCCAAGGACCTTGCAAGAGAGCTGCTTTGTTCTGGGTCCGACTCTGACATGGCACAGCAGCAACGTGTGCTTGGCAGTGCCCTGGCTAGGAAACTCAGCCCCATCTGCCCACTCTCTGCCTGGCTATTGCTGCGGATCAACCAAAGCCCCTGCAGAGCAAAGCTCCCGCAGGAGGCATGCATCTCTGGCAGCCATCCGTCCGTAGCTGCTCTATCCACCTCCTCCAGTGCCTCCCCGGCACAACAGCAGCTTGATGCATTCAGGAGCTTTTGCGGTTGAGACATCTGTGTCTCATGAGTGTTTTATAGTGGTTAGAATATGTTCTAAATTGATTTAAAAAAAGAAAGAGAAGGTCTACCAGACAACATCATGTACAACCTTTGAAGTGGGAGGAACGTGTCAAACCCTGAACGARCTCTGCAAGCCTGGGTGTAGAGAGGGTGAATATTCTGCCAGGATAGGGTCTGTTCATTGCCCCAGCATGCAGCAGCTGGCAGCGGTCCCTGGGAGACCACACGCCATGAGGAAGTACACGGTAGAAACGGTGCTCCCTCATGCTTTCCTAATACCCTGCTGGTGCTGTGGCTGCAGCAGGAGACCGCTTTAGCAGCTGACTGTAATGAACATACACACACCTCAGTAAGCTCCCTTTACCCTGAGGGAAGTCACTTTTTGGAGAGAAAAGGTAAAATTTCTGTTCTTTTAGCAGCTTTTTACTCTTATGTGGATTTGGTTGTAATAACAGCGTTGAGGATTGCTACGTAAGCACATATTAAATAACTGGATGAATACTCTCCTAAACTAGGGCACCTGCAACAGTTACATACTGTGCTGAAGCAGCTTCAGGGTCCCAGACCATGCAAGGATTTTGATCTCAAGTAAGCAAGTGTTTTCAGTTTTACAATGTGATTCCCAAATGCATTTTGTTCACTGGCAATACTGCGTAGTAACCCAGCTGTAACAAGAGCTTTGCTTCCTCAGTGACAATTTTCCCACCCTGGCAACACATAGAGCTTAATCCACATCCACAGTTCCTCCAAGAAAGGAATACGCATTCATTTCTGTCACAAAATGAAATTATTGCTTGCCACGTGGAAGAAGAATTATTGTTTGCCATGTGGAGAGGTGAGGAATAAAGGATGAAAAGAGGAAAAAAAGGGGTGACTTTCTTTCCAACAAGTAAGATAAAATAGATGACAGCAGATGCATCTCCCTAGAGTACTGCCACTCTGAAATGACTGCAGCCAGACTTACCTGCTGAGGCATGCTATGCCATGCCATTCCTCTCTTAGYCAAGTGACAAGCACCCTGGAGCTCTTGTTTCTGGGCCACATGGCTGGATTTTTTTTGCACGGGAAGGGAACAGGGCTTGTACATTCTTGGGATTTTCYGAGATGTGAAGTCAGGAGATGGCTAGTGCATTCTGTGTGCTAAGTAGGAAGATCTCCTTGACTGGTAGCACAAATATAGTGGGTAAATTTCAATGAATTRGGTGCACACAACTGAAATTCTGGGACCGGGATAACAACAAACACACTGGCCTCTGTTTCAATCAATGCAAGGAGAACAGCAAAAAAAGCTATACTGAATGATCATTATTTTAAGCACCTCCAGAATTTTTTAAAACTCCTCTGCCTCCTATCTTGAAGTACATGTTAAGAGGAGAGCTTTTCTCAGCTCTGAATAGTTTGCCACGTACAGTAAACCTTTAAATAACCGAGTGTCTCAAGCCCATGGAATCATTATCCTTTGCAGAGGCTGGGGCCCTTAYCGAGCATATTCCTCCATCAGCTGGGGGTGCAGTATATAAAAGCTAACACCCTTTTAGAGAGGATTTGAAGTGACAGCTTTTTGCATGCCCATTATCCAGCCGTTCTGGCTGCTAGCTCCTGCCGTGTGACTGACAGACTGTGTGCAGCAGGGAGGAGAAAGAGCAGAAAAAGTACATGAGAGCCTTATTACCAGTTTCGCTATTTGTGTACATATGTGGCTTTTCCTGGAAAATAATAGACGATTGCTTTCTAATCTATCACTGCATACTTCAAAGCATTTATTTTCTACCTGAAATACGACYATGAAAAAATGTCAAATTTTGCTGAACAAATTCACTCCCTGTGTGTATCCAGTCACATCTGCTAACCACCGTGATGAAGCATTAGCTAGTTCTCAGCTGAAAAGTTCTGGCTTTCGTCCAAAGTATTTTGGTTTTCAGCCTAAAAACAATAGCGTTCAGTTCTGGTATGTAGTTTTTGAATAAAAAGAAAACAAAGCAAACACTTTCAGCCCCTCCTTTTTGGTTCAGTTATACATACAACTTTTTCTCAGAAGATAGTTTCTGCAGAAAATTTGACCAAGTTTATCAGGTATCTTCTCTTATATGACCGGCAAAGCCAGTGCAAGCTACTAAAAGGGAATATTTTTGACTGTTGTGACTGTTGGGAGCTAGTTGCTATTGCATCCACGTAGCCTTTACCCGGGTAGCCTGGGGGGTCAGAAGCATTAGGGGCTGAGAAGGGAAGCTGACAAATATCACAAGAAAAGGTCTGCCATCGTGGGCGCCAGGGTGTAGATCAGGGACATGAGGAGGCAGCACGTGTAGCTCAGAAGCAGTTGCGTGGCGTGCTACTCGTCTAGCAGAAACTGGGTCATAAAAGGAATGGAAAATCAGTGACGTCCAACAACTAGTGCCTGTTCACTGTCTGCCTGCCTGGCTGTTAGGGTGTAACGGCCAATAACCAGTTATTCCTGCACGTTTAACCTATCATAGGCAGCAAAGGTTTCCTGTAGGAATGACGAGGAGTCACGATCATTTCTCAAAGAATTCACAGTTTCTTCTCTGGCATTTCAGTATGCCTAAGTAGGGYTTGGTAGTCCAGTCCAACTTTGCTGAACGTATGCTGGAGTGTTAACATTTCCGTTGGACAAAGACACATTTCTTCTAAATCACTACATCACCCAAGAAGTATGAAGCAAGCAGGAGAGCCCCTCACGTGACAACAGATCTTGGCACTGGCTCTTAGAGGAAGATTTATCTCTTCACAAGACCTCTTAATGGCACACAGTCTTAAAGAAGGGGAACAGAGAAGATAGCATCTTTCCTGGAGAAAGAAATATTGACTGTCTCCATGGAAGAATGATCTCGCAAGCAACAGTAAACAAAGTGTGTTATGCTTCCAGTCCATACCTTATCAGTTTGGCAGATTGCAGATTGCCTGTAGACATCTTGTCTGGACACACCAGGGAACATGGTAATCGCCTTACAGCAGTCAAGCATGTGGTATCCTGAAGTATGTGGCTCTGACCATGCCGGAGGGCAGGCTTAGAGGCTTGCTGGCTGAACGGCAGGTAAGCTGAACAGCCCAGCGACCGTCACGTATGCACCGAGTTGATGTAGCCGTTATCACAAATTAGGAGAGCCTGCMTTTTTCCACTGGATCCTGGGAAGGCTAGAAGGTATACTTGCTTCTTATGGAAGGCTGAGAATTTAAACTTAGAGAAAAGGATACAAAAAATGCTGTGAAGATGCCAGTAAGTGAAAATCAACGTTAACATGGTGTAAGGACCATGGAGAAAACAATGTCCTGTCTTGCAAAGGAGAAGAAACTCCTCCTTTGTGATTGGGCGAAGAAGATAAGCGTAGTATCTACACACTGATTCAGAGACACACTGTAYTGCTGCCCAGTTTCCGCTGCAGCAGGCCTGCAGTGACTGGCGTTTCCAAGAGGAGGAGGGCTCAGGTTCGCTCTTGCTCAGCCGGTGCTGTGACTAGGGTTCATGGCATTAATTAYTGCAGTGCCTCGAGGGGAAACCTGGATCATTACAGCGCAGAGGAGCTACAGAGCTGGCTTTTGGGTACACTTCCTTCCTGAATCCTCCTTAGCTAGCTGAGGAGAAGTAGATTGGAACATTTGGAAAAATGTTTCTGCTACAGTTCAGCAATTTTAAGCTTTAAGAAAGCTAATGTTACGGATGTAATATTTTACAAGCAATTATTTAACAGTTTTTTAAGCAATTCTGTGTCATTAGAATAGTACACTAGTAATTTATATTGTGTATTAGAGCAAATAACTCTTGAGAAAGGGTTCAGTAGAATGATCTATAAAATGGCCATTTTGAAACTTGAGAACACTTTCATTCTTCCATCTAACATTTATTTCGCACCATAAAAGTGGCTTGTTTATGTTCCTCTGATGTGTTTTGCATATTAGAGATATCACATTGCATACTTTCTTAAAAATATGRACATAGCTCTAACTTCTGAATTGTTCTCAGTTCTGGGATTCAAGTTTCTGCCAGATTTCTAACTATCTAGCAGTTTCAGTTGGTTGTCTTTGCAATCAAATAAAAGAACACATGGGACCATAGAGTTGTCATTGATATCAGAAGGAGCATGATCAGACCGTGGATTAATATAAAACAGAATAGTCATTTGTAAACTGATGTGAATTGACTTTCGTTTGACTTTGGATCAGACCTCTRTGGAAAAATACATTCAGCAAGTGGAAGAAAGCTCAACATTATAGTAAAGTCATTTATTCACCAGCTGTTAAAAATAAATGGCAATACAAATGATGCGCAATAAAATAAGACTACTGTTATGCATAAGAATGTGTATTTTTTTTCCTGATTGTTCTTTGCTTTGTGGTAAGGTTGTAAATGTGCATTTCTTAAGAAGGCTTTGTCATTGTAGGTGAAATTTTTAATTTTTCTTTTATGTGACACTAGTGCCACCCACACTGCTTTTGGGACTTCAGGAAAGGATAATTGTCATTCTTCCTGTAATATTTCTCCCAAATAGAGAAAATGAAGTTAGTTGTGTACAGTACTCCTACTAACTCCCAGAGAAACAAAAATTTTTGTTTATCACTGAGGCTGCACTCAGGTTCCAATCAAAGCATACATAACCTAAAGGAAAATGAACTAAGTTAAATGAGATGTGAATGATAACTGCATATCCTGCCTTAATATGGAGAATTTTAAGAATGGTGAAAATAATGGTGCTGCCCACTTGATTGTTGCCTTTTGATGAAATTATTCAAAATAATTTCTTTTTTTTTTCATTGACCTTAGTGAGATATAGCTAGAGAGTATACATTTCCATTTTATGTGGAAGGAAATTGGAACACAGGAAAATTGGGAGATATCCAATCCTATACCGAGGCCCTTTGACAGAGCGGAGCCCTTTGCTCTGATCCAGTAAACAATATTGTTCTTCTTCAGATCACCCAGTTTCTAATAAGGAGTAGTTCAGCAAAATGACATGTAGAGTTTTCCATCTGAATTTCTTGATAGTTATCTTTGATTTTTAAAGTGTGATATGTATTTCTTCATGATTTTTATTTTTGATATGCAAAATACAGAGTAGCATAGCTGAAAAAGATTAATTTAAAAAATAAAAACATCCAYGTTGCATTATTCAATCACATCTACTTTTTTACTTAAATTATTGACTACRAAAACTTTTCCATGCCAAGAGCAGAGGGAATATAGAAAAGAAGACATTCCTTACTGCACTTTATATACAGATCTAAATTTCAGCATGGCCCCTGATAAATACCACTTGATTGCAGGTTTCCACCTACCTTACCATTTGCGCTAGGCAAAATTCAATGTAAYAAATTAAATAGGAAGATGAACAACTTAGTGAATGGGAGGCATCCATAGGAGAAGCCATACCATACTGAATCRAAATACTAAGCAAAAGTCCATAGATTACTGGCCAGCACTTGTACTTCTGAGGCATCTCATTTATATGACTGTTTCCGGGGAAGATATGAACTGCAGACTGGTTCATCTTGTGAAGAGTGCAGAAGCAAGAGAACTGATGAGCTTCAGGTGAAATGTGAAAGGATTTCAGTCAGATGCATAACTGTCTTGACATAAAAGACTGCTGTCATTTTATTCTGACAGATTGGAAGCAGTGAAAAATTACTAGTGCAATGTCGGAAGAGTTCTCATGGAAAGCAGAATACTTTACAAAAMACCTGGCAACAAAATATGCAGCATTTCTACTTGGGAAAAAAAAATAAAGAAACTCAGATATCTTCTCTCTCTCATTCAAAGCTCCAGCTATYCGTGAAACCAAAACAGAATCTTGGYTTTGCAGGAGTTCATGCTGCTGCCAGGCTGTAATGATCTATGCTTACTGTACATACACAGAGCATTAAGAGAASGCAATGTTATTCAAATGAGCCTATGGTTTACTAGATGAATTTAATTATTTCTGGTTTGTTTTTTCCCCTAGGGACTAGTTTTTGATGGAAGAAATTCAATATTAGTACTTAGATGACTTGCAGTATACAAGCAACACTGCTGAGAGCGTACCAAAAGTGGAGTTCAATTATAGCTCAGTGAAGTCAGTAAGGACAATGAGGTTACATCTGTTATTCACAACCTTCAGTGGAGAAAACTAGGTTGCTCATAAACCAAATATAAAAGAAAAAAAAAAGAAGATGCTGAGATCAAATATAGGTACAATTTTCAGTGGTGATCTACAGCCTAAGAGTATTTTCCTTCTCACAATAAATCTGGATAAAGACTGAAAGTTGACATAATCAGTAATTTCAATTAAGTCTGTAATTTCAAATGTCTCAGATGTAAAGAGGATGGAGGATGATCTTCAGAAAGAAACAGTACAGAAGTTTTGTAAATGAGACTTCTGTCCTACATCCCACATTAAACATCCCCAAATTGCTAGCTGCTTTTGAAAAATCAGTCCTATGATCAGAATGCAGAGGGAGATACTTTTCAGTTTAACAGAGTTTCTAGATAGGGAGACAAAGAAAATAAGTCTTCATACTGTCATTAATCTTGACTAAAAAAAAAAAAAAAGCCAAAACATTTTCATATTTACTAGAAGGAAAAAGCAATATTTAGATGGAGGGCTCTGGCAAGTGAGTTATGCCAATGCTAAAGAGATTTGAGGTCAGTGTTCATGTAGATTTACAATGGTACATCTCTTCTGGTACATGCAGTTTTTAGTAATTAAAAAAAATTGTTTCAGCTGCTGATTTGCCTGAATAGCTTCCAAGACAAGAGCAGGAATGAGYGGGAGAAGGAGGTGTGCAGCAGAGGGCTTTTGGTGGTGGTGAAAGATGGCCTAGCAATAGTGTGTGCACTTGTGTGGTTACCCAAAATAGTAACTAGCCAAACTGAGTTAAGAGGAAAATGCTTTCTGAAGGGTTTGAGCGTTAGAGAGGAGAAATGTGCAAAAAGAGATCTCCTCCTGCCTCCACAGGAGTCATTGCCACATACAGATGTGTGAGAGAAAGCACTAACAGTGACTCTCAGTTGCTAGGGAATGGGGAAGGCGATCAAAGTGAGAAATGTAGTTCTCATCCTCCATCGTATTTCATTACAATGGAGCATCTTCAAATTTGGTGGAGACCTAGTGACTGAGGCACTGCCCAAAAGGTCCTGTGGAAGGGCAAGAACTCGCTAGTCAAGGCAGACACATGCCCAGGACTCCACCCTTGTGCTGCCTGGCCCCATGACAGCCTTGTGGCCTGGTGCAGGAGAGCTCAGAGGTCTCTCGGTCATCTTGTAGCTGACACTGGGAGCTGTCTGAGGGCCCAGTACCCAGTGATACTTAGGATCACCTCCTTCATAAAAGTGGGGTAGTTTGCTCTGAYACTATACTAAAAAAAATTAAAAGAAGGAAAATGGTATTAAAATGAAAGGTATGAAAAATTAGCAGATTTAGAGAACTTAAATACTAAGATAATACTCAGATGTGGTTTGAATGTATTTAGGATTTCTGTCTGACTTTGAAGTGTTTTCTGGTTAGTAGACTGACCTGTCAAACTGATTGCCAAGACAATCTACACCAAAGCCTTCCAGCTCTGGAAGCGCCTCCTTTAACAACTCCATCCTGAAATTCTCCTTCTCTGGGGTTGAGACTGACTTGGGAATCAAGCTGCTCCTTCAGTTCACCTGATTCAGTTTTTGGTTGTAAATGAGTTGGTCTATGGAACTTTTCACAAACCCTTGTAAGTGATTTAACTAGGGCAATTGCTAGAAATTGCTAGGGCACTGCCTTTTGCATATTCAGATTTGTCTGGTATGGTTTCCCCTATTGTTACTTAAAGATGCTTTTAGAACCTCCCATCCAGCTGGGAAGGACATCTCTTGTCTTGTCTGGCTATTTTGGTTGCTAAGAAAAACACTGTATTTACACAACAGAAGCACACCTCTTGGCAGACATGGATGATGCTGAGTTACATTGCTTTGAATATGCATGAATTTAGGAACATAATTTTTTAATGACGTATGGCTTCCACATTATTCATTATGCTGAYGGCTGAATGAGAATGGTGAATATGGCTCATTGGAAGTCCATGACAGAAATTAGACATAATCATAAATAAATAAACTTGTCATATTGGTGTGTCTGGATTAGGTAAATTTTAATCTTGGCTTGCTGGGTTAGTGATACTCCAGAATATAATTTCCATGTACATCACCTTTAGTTTCATTAGTGTTTGTAAGAYGTGTTTATAATCTCAATGGGCCATTTTCACCTGAGGAATGATGCTTGTCACTGCTGATGTAGCATGTCTGTGCTTGAGTATCATGAACAGSATTTAACAAGGTGTGAGCCTGTGTGATGATAGTCCTACAGCACACCAGAATTTTACATTCACCTTAACAGTGATACAACTGCATACACATTTCAGGTGCCACAGCAGCTCAGTTGCTGGAAGGAATGAGTAGCCACCAAAAATGACAGTCTGAGTAATTGGGTCCTGCTTTACTTTTAGCAAACCTGCCTTGTCAGTCATTGGAGAACCACCTGTGAGCTGTTTAACCTTGATCATCATCTGTTTCTTCTGGTTGCCAGGGCAACTTTGTGTCAAAATGAGTTGAAATGGATACAAATCTTCTAGCGGGACCTGTCTTCTCAGGACACAATCCTAGTTCACTTATCATAAATGTCAGTTTCTGTTGGTTAAGGGCAATAAGGGATATKTTTAAGTCAGTTATTACTTAGGGTTTCTAGACACCTAATTCTCCAAAAGATAAAAATATTGTTTACTTACGCATCACAGAGGTTTCTCTCCTTTTCCTCTATGTATTCCAATTATTAAAAGATTAATTCTTCCATGCATATTCAAAATGAGTTGCATCAAATTCTGAAAATGATATTGTATCATAGGATTTTATATGACAAGTGCAAAGTTAGAAAAATAAAATTTTCTCCTCCTTTTACATTCCCAGTGACTTAGGAATGTATATAGCAATAACACTTATTGCAACTCTGTACTGCATCTAAAAATCAGTTTGTTTGTTTTTTATGATTTATTTACTGGTTTTAAGATGTTAAACAGTAGCCTATGAAGAATTTTCCTAAGCATGCCAAATGCTTTATATAGCTTTGTTGATACAGCATTAGTGCAAAAAAAMCCCCACATAATTTAACACAAACATCAATAAATACAAGTCAAACATAGGATGAAGGCTAAGCAAATGCAATACAGTGTCAAATGAATCCTAGGTAAGAGATTAGCTACATCACTCTTTTTCTCCAGCTCTGTCCCTTCCTTGCAGTGTGCCTGTGACTTACCCACACACTGCTGAACTTGAGCATAGTCAGTCTGCCCCCAGTTACTTGACCTTTTCCTTTCCACATCTCATTTCCTTTCACTAACGACCAGGGTTAGAGATGAACTTGGAAGGTGAGCAGTAGTCCATCTGGCAAATGAGAAGCACTCTATGAAAGGCTTGGAGGGGAGTGTGTAAATACGATAAATAATGGGAAGAGGGTTCTGGCTGGATGCAAACTCGTGGTCTACCCAACATATCAGCTTATGTGCAACCCTGACGTGTGAGTCTTATTAATATTTTTGTTTTGGTAGGTTCTATTATCCTATTGCCAGRATGGATACACACAACCACTGCTAAGACTGCGCCTTCTGACATATTAAAGGTTTTCTTTATAGAACRTATTTTTAGACCTCTGAAAGGCCATCTAGCTGACCAGATTTGGTTACAGTGGTAAGTATAATTTTATGGAAGGCTGTATCAGGACAGAAAATTTTCATTCAGATAGCTTAGAAGACCAGTGYGAAGCCAAAGACCAGTTTATACCTGGCTTTCATACAGTTTTAATGTAGAGCCTCAGGAGATGCTTTGAGGCACAGACTGTTACTTGAAGCATACAGTTCGGAGTGTTCCTCTTCCAACTCCTGCTCTTCTTTGTTGTGTACAAAGTATTGCTATCTGCAGTATCACGCACTCAATAGCTCATATGGGAAAGGATAAAGATATCACTTTAGGATTCACTTGATTCAGTGCGGACATCTATTTCCAAGCTTGTCACAGTGAATTCCTCTTACAGTCATGGAGAGAAATGGACACTTTCAGGCTTTATTTGTCTTCTCTCTAAAGAAGTTGGCTAAAATATGTCAGATCACTCACACCCTAGAAGCTGCTTTGGAAACAAGCAGTGGGTGGCTAGCAWAGACATGGAAAAGTATACCATAGATGTCTAAAGTTAGCTGAGATAAGTCCAATTTATGATCTTATGCCAAGATCAAATGAAGCTATAAATCAAGAGCATGTTTAGGTTAACTATTGTGTAGAAGAATTCACCCCATTCTTATCCTTAAATAAGATTCACAACATTCTTTTTTTTCCAAATTGAATTTGCCTTCTTGCTACTTATGTATCTCATATATGACCCATTCATTACGGCAATAGAAACTTCTGTGTACTGAAATGCCATCAGACCTGAGCCACTGACATTACATGCAAAGTTCTCATTTTTTAGTATTTCCTATAAAGCAGGGAGCAGTTTGCTTTCTAGTAGCACAATCAAACTGGCAACTTATCAGCARTATTCTATGTACTCATTTACTTACKAAGAGTGCTTTTGGCTTTACAAATCTGTATTGACTCTTACTATCCTTAAAAACTATGTTACAGCCAGTGGAGYGAAACTGGTGTGCTAAAAATAAGYGCAAAGAGAATCAGGGCCCAAGATTTAATTTAAAACCCTGAGCTCAGTTTGGTGAAGCAAAGGACACATGACCAGTCTTCCTAGGTGACGCAACCTGGATGTGTACAGCTGCCATTTATTTGGGTGGGCATGTCAAGGGCTGGCAAACAAATAATCGTTATAATGTGTACCCTGATAATCCCAAACAGTGCAACATGACATGGTGGGTCATGACAAATCAAAACACCTCAAAGCAACCTAGATCCTATTGTGCTGTAAATAAGGAGTAATGGCCTGCCTGGAGGTGGGTGAGATAGCTGTGGTGATCAAGCCTACATAGGGCCTCTAAGAGCCAGGCAAACCTGATGGGCCTGGGTCTGCTTTTGCATTGGTTTAGCTCCACAGTAGCATAACAGACCATGAGAACTGGTGGGTAGCTTCCCTCCCAGTTTAGAGGGTTATCCCTACTCTTATAATGGGATTCACCAGACCAAAACATTTCTCAATGAAGTTGAGATGAATTATGCTCCTTCTTCTGTTCTTTGGCTATTTGGGAGCCTCAGGTGAGGTTGTTAAATCTCTGCACTTGGTCAGATGAGTCCCAGTTTAAATTCTTCTAGTTTAAATGGAAAAGTGTCAGACATGACAGTCTGGGAAGAATATTTTGTCACAAGTTCTAGGAACATAGCTATTGTGGTTTTAGTTGATTTTTGTCCTTTTCTTGTTGAAATAGTATGACATCTTTTCCGAAGTTAATGTTATAGGCATGTTCTCCCAGCAAAGTCAATCGTATTAAAAACAAATCCTGTGCTGGAATTACCAGTTACATAACCTATGAATCCTTTTATTAAGAACCAGTTGCTGTAATTTCCAGTGTATATAAATCATCACTGCTCTACTGATTTCAATGTGTGTGCATCAGTTCATGCCAGATGAGCATCTGGCCCCAAATGTTCAGTACATAATTCTCAAGATGGTATTAGGAATGTAGCAAGAGAAAAGGATTATGTTAAATGCTTAGTTTGTTTTCTATAATTTCTATATTCATTCATAAGCGATCCACCACGAAAAGCAAATAAATTAACATATGCCCCCTTTTCCCCCCATAGTTCTTTCAGTGTTCTTTTTACATAGTTTTGAACTGGGAAGTCTGAAATGAAGAAATTGTTTGAGTTAGAGGTTGACTTCTATTACCTCATTGTGTATCATGTTACTTCTAAAGGGATTTACTGAATTGCCTCAGAGTAATGTATTACTGGGTATGACTTTGGACTCAGTGTCTAATGGTACATGAATAACTTCAGTAGCGTGTCTTACATAGCATGGAGAAATAACAAGGCTGTTGCACAGAATAGTAAAGAATCTGGAACAGGAGTAAGGAAAAGATCCAGTGAAAACATATGCAGTGGGGAGAAAACATGAGAACCTAAGTGATCCGATTATCTAAAGTTTAATAGGCTATGTGAGGAAATTAGATGGGACAACTACCTTCCTCATCCCTCAAGCCACTCCACAAATATTACCTGATTAATCTTTTAGATAAGGGAAGTTTTTATCCCTATCGTGGAGATGTGGAGGCCAACACAGAAATGGTAAGGCCTAAACAGCTACTCTAAATCCTATCAAATTCAGTGGAAAGTCTTCATTTCTCACTGAATTTGAGATGAAAGCCTACATTTTCAAAAGTAGCTGCTGATTACAGATGTATAATTAGTGATGGATAGTACCTCAGTTTTAGAGACAATGAGCACCTGTAGCTAAGCCTTCAGGATAGTGGGTTTTTTTAACTGGAGCCCCACATGTCTTGGGCTAAATACTGAATATCAGCAGCTATGCATGGATAGTTGTCTCTCTGAAGTCTGTTCTGCCCAAGGCCAGAAATTGATTTCAGAGCTAGAACTAGAATTCAGGCAGCATGTCCAATCCCTTGCTCGTACCATGCTGCCTCTGGAGTTTTTCACTGTGCTGGAGTTTTTCAGTCTTAGACTGCCTATTCAAACCAAGTTTGTGAAAATAGCATTTGAAATGGTGATTGGCTGCTTAGCCTGAGTCAAGGCTTATCTTGGGAAAAATTCCTGTCTGCTCTTTACACAAGTGGAGATGTTCACCTCTGTCGTGATCCCAAGAGAAAGACCAAGACATAAATTTGCAAATAGGCCAGACCATCCTGTCAGTGTGTAATGGGCCCTGCAGACGGTGGCATTTCAGCAAGACTCATGCTGGTACGTGCTCAGCCTCTGTCTCAAACATTAAGACTCTGGGCTCAGTTTGGTACCTTTTAAAGGCAAGATCTCCCTTTCTTTTCTCCACTTTGTGAAAATCTGAGTCCAGCAATGTAATAAAAACCCAGCAGATTGACAACTTTCCATTTGCAGTAAGTCTCTAAAGCCCTGGCATGGATCTTCTAGGTGCATTCTCTGGCCATTGCAGTCTCTGCTCTCCTTTCTCTCTTCTGATGTTTTAGGTTTCTTGGGGTCTGCAGTGAAACTTCCTTGGCCTTCGTCATAAGAATTTTGCTGAAATAATCTTTGATAAGCATTATCTTCTTCAATTTTAACAGTATTTACAATACAGCTGTCTGCACTTTTATTCTGCAGGAATTTTTCCTCTTGTTGGGAGAGGCTGAATATTATTGTAGTCTGGTCAAGTAAAGGTGAGGGCTGTGAGCCAGCTGATGCGGTCTAATTTAGTGAAACTGGGTGCTGTTAGCTAACTGCTTTCCATCCCATGATGGTTACCTTTCTTTTCCAAGACCTATACTACTCAGCTCAATGAGCAGCTCCTTCATTTTTTCCCATCATCTTGCTTCTCTTCATCTACTTTGACACAGGTGCTCCTGCCCCTCCATGTAGTCTCGGGGTAAGGGTTAGTGCTGTCTCTCCCAGCCTCACCTCACCACATTCCCTTGCTCCTCCCCAAAAGCAGTCCACAGCTCATGCCATGAGCAAACTGCCTCTGAAAATGGAGTGGGGACATCTGAGGGCTGGAGGGAGGAAGGAGAGGGAGTCCTCCAGTTGATATGCTCATTTGTCACCAGAGTTATTCAATTAAAGCTTTTTTTTCTTTTTTTTTTTCCAAAATTACTGAGGAATATCTTGTTAGTCTTTCAGCAACGTTAGTCTTATCATATTGTGTTTAAAGTGCAGAGCAGATTGGTAAAGAAAAGTTGTCTCTTTACATTTTTCGAAGATGTTTGTAAGATGCTAAGTTCTGCTTGCCCAAAAGCTTTAAGGAAACCTGCTTTTTAGGAACTGGAGGCATCCTCTTCTGAAAATCAGAGGTCTCCAGCTGAGCAGAGGAAAACTGAGACACTGAGAAAATGACTGCACTGTTATTTTCAGACACCTGGTAAGGTTCAGTGGGCTGGTTGACAAAGACTCTTCCTCTTACAAACATTTCTTTTACACATAATTGGAAGAAAACTTTACTTCAGTATAAACCCAAGGTCATGTTCAGGGATATGAATACTAACCCAGTGAAGATAAGGAAAATGAAGTGGAACTCTGTTTTCCCCTCATTACACCAGAAAACATTGACACAGCATTAATGTGAGGTTGAAAACACAAGGAAGTAACATTTGCCATATATTACGATGTGCTGCATAAAAATACTGTTTGTATTTGTTAAGGTTAATCTCAAGGCTTGTTTCAAGGTGAAGCTACAAAACTGTTTTTAAAACTGTCATTAAATCGTTATAGCCCGGACCATGGGGCTGCAATTTCCGCATTGATCCTCCTGTGTCCACTGTATTGACATGCAGTGGCATGTGGGAGCGTCACTGTAGCAGAACCCCCCCGGCTTCCCTTGCCACTGGGCAGTGCTTATGTCAGCTCTTAACCAACACCAACGTTAGCAGTTTAATAGCCAGACTGACTTGGAGAGCTGAAGAAGCTAAAACTGAGCAAGACTTAAAGAGGAGGGTTGTATGCATATAAAGAGAAGAGAAAGAGAAGAGGTATAGACTTGCGGACCAGGACTGCCAAGCCCCAGAAGCGGTTCTCTGCTGACTGCTTCAATCTACTTTAAATACMATGGATGTTTATGATAATCCATTGGGAATCTTTACCGTGATTCAGTGAGTAAGCTAATATATCTGTACTCCATATTTTAAGTTAATGTGAAAATAAATATTTAAATATATGCCTACTTTGCAAGGGCAATATGGTTTAAAATACACTTCTGTATGCTTCATGATAAGAAATGTTTTGAAATGACTTAGTTAAACATTAAAAATAGTTTGACCTTTGAATTAAACTAATCTAAGTAGCATTTCAACAAAATGGTAACATGGGCATCCTAGATAATTTATTGAAAATGCCATAGTACTGCAGTGAAGTTCGGAAAGTAAGGAAAAATATTGGGCATTTTCTTCCTACTAAGAATGCTGACCCTCTGAGTATGGCTCCTTAGCTATTTTTGTAAGTATATATTTCACAAGTGGAAAATGCATTTGACAGATCCTGAAAGTTATGAAACTAATTTCCTGTTACACTATGGGGCTTATATGTCTTTAAAGAATGAGCACAGATAAAATAGTCAAGATTTCACTGTATTCTGTGTATGTTAGGTCATTGTGTAGGAAATGTTTGTTTAAAGTGTGTCTTACTGCATTTACATGCAGAAAGAGGCTGTCCGAATCTTAGGAGGGCTGAGATTCAGAATGTCTGGATTCTGCTTGCAGTTCTACCAGAGACCTGCTTAGCCATACACAAATTAGGTAATTTTATTTTTGAGCCTATGTTTTCTACCTCTAAAATGGGTATAAAACTAGAACTTACTGAATAGCAGCAGGGAGAAAGCTTAGAATTTATATAGTCCTAATCAAATCCTCAACAATTGTAAGGCTGCTGACTCAGCCAGTTCCTTTCTACTTGAATACAAGTTCCTTTCCCTGTGGAGCTGAACTGCCACTGACATAGTCTTCTCTGAGTCTTTCAGTAATGTGTTTGTAAATTATTTAACCTTCTTGCCTCAATTTAGTCTTCCATGAATTAGATAAAATATGCAGGCACCAAAGATATCTGTATATTTTTGGTAACTTTTTAAGTTCTGTGCATCTTTTCCTTCTGCGTTGTTTTCTTTTCATTACTCATTGTCATCTTCATTTATCAAGGCATGTTTTAAATCTATGCTAGAAATCATTGTGAACAGGGAACGTGTCTTGGCAGGTTTCTAGTGAAAAGCCTAGTAAATTCTTAGGTGCATTAAAATAAATGCCAGAACTCTGGATAATATCTTTGTCAGCCTAAGTCCATCTTTCATCCTTTCCCTCCAAAAAGCAGACTGGTCTGTACTGTGGGGTCAGCTTTCCCTCTTCTTTTGGACTCTGTAGTTGAATCTGGGAACTAGGCAGGCTGAAGAAGGGTAGAAAATACAGATCTGTATTCGTCCATATCTCCTTACGCGGCTTCTCTATTCCAAAAAAGAAAACAAAAATCCAGCCTGGATAGGTAATGCAGCTAGAACCCAAATCAGCATTTTTCCAGGAGCAGTAGAGGAAAGGCAGCTTCAGCTCCATGTGCACAGCGGTGCACTCTGCTTGGAGTACCGCTGTTGTGGATGTCCTTAGTCTTCCAGAGACTCTGGATACTTAACCTGTGAGGCATATCTGAGGAGCTTCTATTAAAGGTGACTGCTGCCAGTTCGACAGGATGTAGCAACTAAACCGCTGTGGGAAGATTTTCCAAATAAATTGATAGAAAGATAGGATGATCCTATTACGTGGGGTTGAAGTGTGAGTCTTTACAAATTCATATTCTTGCAGCGTAGGATGAGGGCACCTTAACCCTAAAGGCTATGTACAAATGAGTACAGTCATTAGAGTTCATGTACACCAGTGTTACGCTCAGCAGGCKTAGAGCTGCTCGTTAAATATTTTTTTAATTCTTTGCGCACATTACTTCAGAACAAAAGGTGCTTGGAATGAGTGGGCAGTGGTTGTGCAGGCTCTACAATAGAGCCATGAGTAAGAGAGAGAACTCTCTATTATGCATGTTCCCCTTAAAACATGAAGAAAGCTGACAAATCTTGCACAAGCATAACTAATACTGTTGAGGAATTTGGAAGCTTTAAAAGAAAGGAATTTTTCAGAAATCATTATGGTCTCCGCTCTTTGATTATCTGGATGAGGAGTTCCAGGAATAAGAAACTGGTACACAGTGAATTAAATGAGACCTTTTGTATAGGCGTTAAGTTCATATATTATTTGCTGCAGAAACAGAATTCAGTCATTAGAGAGGTAGGCTGGGATTTTTACAGAGCACCCAGCTATCCCTCTAGAAGTCAGTAATAAAACTCCCTAACTGCTTGTGAAAAGCCCTCCCACAAAGCTTGATTAGGCATATGCTGCTTGATATAAATGGCTGAGTCTTCATCTCTATGAAAGCCATTTATCTTTATAAATAATTTTGCTTAGTTGCATGGAGACAAGGCGGGGAGGGGAGGCGGGGGGGAAGAAAAACAATAAAAGAAGCAATACATCCCGTCATCTTCCTCTCAACAGTTGAGCAATAAGTGAGGTTCATGTGTGCACATTGGGATGATTTTCTGATCTCGTTTCTGACATACTCTTCAGGCTGCCTGGGAAGAAAGCTTGCAGGAGTTTAAACAGAGGAGTCAGCATTCAGAAAACAGCACTCCTGGTTTCTGTGATTTGGCAGCAATAAACATCTTCCCCTGCCCAGCTGCATGGTGTAGTCCCCAGAGCACCACTCCTAATTCCTGAAGAACAGGCATCCCTCAATGGACAGGCTCAGAAGATGACAAACTCTGACAGTGATAGGCTGAGCTGAATATGCTTTAGGAGCCAGTTAGTATCAAAGTATGACAGAAGAGGCTCACAATGTCAAAAGATTTCAAATTCAGTGATTTGTACTGCTCATTTTTAAACTTCTGAATTACAGAAGGGCAGATATTTGAACCTCTGAGAAATGTAACTGTGTAAGAGAAAAGCAGGTTGTAGTCCTACATTTAGCAATAAGGAAGGAAAAAAAAATCACAAGTAGTCMCAGTCGTTCATCTAACTTGACAGTCTTGGATTTAACCCTGTAGAGACACTGTAAGCATTGAATGGTGGTATTATTAACTTTAAAATCAGAATATTTTTCTATGCAAATGACTGCTGTGGGCTAAGACAACTCCTAAGACATCCTAAGAAGTGTTTGCATTAGTGTTTTAGTTCAAATCAGGACTGTACTTGTGAAGCAAATAGCCTGTCTCATTTACTGTACTCTGGTTCTCAGTAACAAATGGTCTTGAAGCACACAGACCAGATCCCCCTTGGGTGAAACCAGAAGAGGTGGTCCAGGAGGGCACCTGGTATGAACCAACTGCTAGTAGGCATTCTGCGTAGGGTCCAAACTAGAGCTAGTCCAAAGCAAAACCCTTAAAATGTGTAGCCATTGACATCTCTGCACCCACTGTTTGACTCTATAGATCCACTCCAACTATGATGTGCTACTTGTTAATACAGAGATGCCCTAGACTTTAAAAGGGGACAGGCAAAATCAGGCTGGCTTTGAGCCAAACTGGCTATTAGCTTGCCAGCCTTTGCAGTAGTTTGCATTGAGATTATGGAAAGGTGCCTAGCAGGAAATCTATGACTGCAGTGTGGGCGGTGTTTAAAGCAGTTTTTAGCTTTAGGTTAGAAGATKGTTTCAAAAATAATGGTCCTAGTGACTGTTTTTTGCTGCTAGATAAGATGCGTTATTCTCTCTTTTTTTACACTGTACTCATCATCATTATGTGGAAGGTTATGCCAGGGTAGGACAAGCTCTAGACAACGCCAGTAAAAAATGCCAATAAAAACCACTGTCACAAGCTATACACATTGAAACAGAGGCATGGCGGGGCAAGTATTACAAATGCTCTGTCAAAGAGATCATCTGGGTGATGTAACTGGATCTGTGACCTTCCTCAACTGACTGGAGATCTCTTCTGCTCAATAAGGCCCTGAAATAGCTGACTTCTGGCTAGATTTAAATAAGCCATTTGTAAATAATTTTGTCGTGTTTACTGGTAGGGAAAAAATCTGGCTGTAATTGATTTTGTTCCTGTACTTTCACAGTGTATTGCCACAAGCCTTCAGTATTGACAGTCTTCCCAGACCTACATCAATTCATGGTGGCTGCTCTAAAACTCTGGCCTCTGCTATTTTCTCTTTTCCTGCATGTTCAAGTTGAATAAAGATTGAACCATACTCTCCCTGAAAATTTTGCACACTACAGTAGAGAAGCAAATAGATAAGATTGTTTTTGACCAACTCTGGAAAAAATAGTTTATAGAGAAGGCTCAGTTGGAAGAGAAAAGTAGTAAGACTCGGAGAATTATCTTACATCTTTTTATSTACTGAAAATTTTAGATTGGGTATTCAGATTATAGAATTCTTGCTTCAGTCAGCAGTTCAAATAAATAAAAATAGTGTAAATGACCATGGTTATCATCTCACATTAGACCAGTGGCCTGTCTTTGTAGAAAGATAGGCTGCTGAGCTCTTGTTAGATAGGAACACAATGGTAGTCTTTGAACTGGTGAGCTACAACTGAAAGCCAGATAAATCATAGATAATGGCAAGTGTTACTTCTCTCAGAAAAGGCCAGGGACTGACAGCCTGTGAAGAAGGCCACGTGCAGGGTGTTCTATAATGATACATGAGACATTTCAGTGTTGGCCCTGCTTTGAGCATGAGGTTGAATGAGACACTTCCCAAGGTCCCTTCCAACCTGAATGACTGTGATGATGTCGACAGGACAGTGAAGAGGAGGTATGCTAAAAGTAACTTATGGAAAATAAGTTTATGTGCCTCTCAGAACTGCTAAATGTAACCCAAATAGTTATTTAAATGTAACCCAAATATTACTTAATTATGTTGTTGAAATCAAGAGAGATACAACCAATTACAGTACAAGAGGGAGAGATTGCACTGGTGATTCAGGTCCATAGTTAAATAGGTAGTAACACTTTCTGGTATAATCTTTCCACTGTGGTGTCCTTCCTTCCCAATACTTCACATTGGTGGAGAATGTAGTGGCAACATCAGTCTTGATAAAGCTGATAAGGCAGAAAGGCATTTTTCCTTTCGTCCTAATAACGGCCACCAATCTATTGGACTTTCCGATTAGGAAACTGACTGAAACACAGTCTTTCAGTGATCCTGCTGGAGGTGTTTAAGCAATCAAAGAGATGCTTAGTTGGATTTTCTAAAAGACCTGAGGAAAAAAAAATCCTCAGATTTTTCTCTTTCAGTTTGCAATAATAATCTCAGTATTAAAGCTTACCCTACATGAGGTAGTTCAAGCTTGGAAGGGTTTGGACGTGGCAGAGTGAAACTTAGTGTTGGCTGATAGGTCTTGGTCTTCAGAATGACAAACCAGGGCACACTCAGAGCAAGCAAGGTTACCTCTGCTCTTCCATCCCAGTGTAAACATATTCATGCTCCRCTTCAAGTCAACAGCATGTAGGTATTTGTTTAAAGAGTGTCTGGCACCTACCTGGATCATCAGTCACCTTTCATAATGTGTCTCTTTGAGGCCATTTTTCAAAGGTACTGATTACTGAAGCTTCCACCGACTGTAAGTCTGGAAAGGAGGGTTCTTGTCAGCAACTCCACAGATCAGGCTCCAGGTGTTTCTTCTGTTTGACAGCAGTGGTCATTTTGAAAGACTTTTGCCTATATTTTTGAGATTTTTGTAGTGTTTTTACTGCAGAGCTGCTAAAAAAAAAAAAGAAAATATTCATTTGCATGTTGCAAAGCGTAGGCAAGGAGCCAGCCCTGTGCTATTACAATATCTGATCTCTGTACGGCAACTATCCCTCTGAAAGGCAGTAATGTTTCAGTCTATTCAATTCTGATTCACAGTTCAGCACTTTCTTCACTCAAAAACCCTGGGGAAGATTGTTAACTGCATTTTTCTCTTCTTCTTTTATCTTTATTCCTGGATTAAATGGAGAAATTATTGGTTCATGTTACAGTCCTTTTTTTCCCCTTGCAGTAAATCTGCTGCAATATTACATGCTATCTGTGTGCTGCATTTCAAGTATTTCTGGCAATTTCTGGTTGACACTGTGAATTATTTGCGTGAAATAATGGGTTGCATGGGAGGTATCACGCCATAGAGGGTACATACATGCATACATGTGCACATGTGTGTATGCATGGCTGAAGCACATGCGCGCACATGTTCAAAGGCATCAGAACAGGCTTTTCTTTAAAAGCAAGGAATTGCTGTAAACCATTTCATAACAAACATTTTATTACTTTTTCTTTTCGTTCTGTTTATGAACATAGATTGTAGCATTTAATATAGTCATTAGTAGAATCTCAGCAATAATTTTTATTTACTGCTCACTTGCTGCCTCTGCATTGCAAGCACTTTATAAAAATCAAGTGACATAGGTCACAAGATACAGTTTATTATTTCTGAGAGGATGAGTGACCCTTAAGAGGGGCTTTTCTTCTGTGAATACAAACTTTAAATTTAAATTTAATTTTCTATAAATACCATACAACACACAATTTATATTTATCACTTGTATTCCTGCCAGTAAACTTAATTGCTGTTCACAGAGAGCAAGGGTGGGGAAGCAATTTCATTTAAATATTTAAACCTTTACAGAATATGTTTTATCTGGGAAAAAAACAAATGATCAAACTCTTATAATTGGAAGAAATCTTTCATTTATCAGCATGCAGGCTAGTCATGTCTTTCTCACCAGTCAGTCTGCTTATGGTTTCTCTAGCACAGCAGTTGCCCTCTGCACCTGTAGTGTCCGTATGGACCCCTTGCTCTTCCAGATGAACAGTCACAGAAGCTAATTATTCTTGATCTGATTCTCCAGGTAAAGCCTTCGTAGCATTTTGGACAGGCCTCTCCCTGCTCCTACTGATCTTTGCTTAACTAAAATGCCTACTGCACTTTAATGGTAATTAAGTAACTTCCTTCCATAATCAATGCATGCTGTACACCACTCCTGCATTTAAATAATACCCTGTTTATCTAAGGGCTTCAGGGTTACAGCTGTGTAATCGGAAGGCAAGTACCCCTACTTGGTTTCAGGTTTTGTTTGCAGTTTGGCTACATTAGCATAAGCTGTTCAGCAGTCTTTTTCTTTTGAACATTTCTGCTTGGTCCAGCTGTTGCTTTACTAATAGGTTTACTTTATGGTGAGACTGMAACTCAGAGACACAGTAGTATCTGGGAAAGAATTTAAGGCCGTATCAGTCAGTTCTTCCTTTCAGCTGGGAAGACAAAACTCACCTTTGCCAGCCTATGCCAACAGTCATTGCTCCTGCA
Organism: Rhea americana; assembly: GCF_003343005.1. Taxonomy (NCBI): domain Eukaryota; kingdom Metazoa; phylum Chordata; class Aves; order Rheiformes; family Rheidae; genus Rhea; species Rhea americana. The sequence continues at coordinate 798,725 of NW_028186867.1, read as the reverse complement.
AGTGGTAGAGCGCTATTGAGTTTACAGCCCAGGGTGGATGGGGTTAGGGAGGCTCTGAGTGCCACATATAGCTGCCCAAGCAAAGACACTGGAGTCTGTGTCCCCTAGSTTCTCAGCTGCATCTTGCAGCATGCTTCTTTCACCAGGGCTTGCTGGAGAGGGCTTGTAGGACAGCTATGCCTCACAYGCTCAGCATCCCAGGCTAGGAATCGTCAGATTAAAAGCTTAAATAGCTCTTTGATGGTGCAACAGCAAGAGCCCTTTACAAGGGAGACAGTCACTTCTGAGCAGGTTTGTTTTCACAAATACATTTTAGCGAAGAGGTCAGGGATGCACATTTTGCCAGGGGTCTTTCTCGGATGCTGGAATCAGTCCTTGTGATAYGGGAAAGGGAGAATGGGCTGCATTTGATTAGACGTTTGTGTTTCAAATTAGATTTTTTTGTGTTTTATTGCAAAACTTCTTCATTAATATTTTGTTAATGATGTGTTGAATCTGGAACAGCACAGCTTAATGGATGTTAACAAACTTTGTGAAAAAATGGAAGAGAAATACCGGCGCCCACCTAGTTCCAGCCCTCAGTGTAGGGGAGCTACCTCTGTGGAATGCAAACGGGTAGCTCTGACTCTCTCTTCTAGGGAAAGAGAAAGTACTCAGCATCCCAACTTATAATGACTCAGGAAAAAAATGTCACCAACTACCAATCCTTCAGCCTCTCATGAGAGAAAAAGTTGCTACAGTTTACTGAGATAGTGATTACATATCAATTTACCTGTTGTTTATCGCTGAACATTTTGCTCATGTAGAAAATAAATTTAAATAGTGAAATACAACATTGAGTTGGAAAAATATAAATGGTACTAGCAAATTGTGTCCCTTTCTGTGTGAGAGGAGTAGCACCATCAGAGAGAAAAATGTCTCATGCAATTTTTTATTTTGAAAGTTGCTATATCACATTTACCTGTTTCTGAATGGTTAAGATTGGTTTTAAGGGATAATTTAAAAGGTTAGGAAGAAATGTGTTCCTTGCAAAGATCTGCAGTTTCCTTACTTGCTGAAGGTCACGAATTTTGGCTCTGTACTTTATTGACCTACTCAGGAAGAGATTTTAAAAAACTATGCGGTACTGAGCAGTATCCCTGAGCATCCATATGGAAGGGCAGGCTTCATATAAATTAATTTCCCCTGTCTCTAAGAAGCTTTCTCTCTGATTCTTATGGGTCAAAAAAGTTCCTCTTGTGAAAACAATTTATAAAGCTCAAAGGTAATCCAATTCTAGGCTCTCTGCCATCTAGGTGCTTGTACTCAGCAGGAAAAAAATACCTCCTTAATCCTTTTTTTGTTTTTATAATTACTTGTTTTTATGCTTCCCAGTAGCTCTTCTCTTCTGTACAAAAGTTATCATATTCAATTATACTTTTTGTCCTTGCTTTTAAAATCTTCATGTCTCCCCACTTATCAATTAACACAAAATTAATCAGTTGATTAGTCTCTGAGACTTTTTCTCATTTTTTTTTCTCATCTGAGAGTGACAGCCACTAGTCATTTGGTGGCACATTCTTAGATTTATGGGAGGCCAATATATACATGCATCTATATGAGAAAAAGAGGGTAAATTAGAGAGAGGGAGGGAGGGAGGTAGGGAGGGAAAGCACGCACACATTAGTGTCATGCTTAGTGTGCTAAATGCTGCAGCATTTTGGAGACCAGCTTCTATATGTGACCATCTAATAGCTTCTGATCTATGTTTCTTTGTACTTCCTTTTTGTGTAAGAGGCTGACAGGAATAGCTCTTCTTGGCAGTTAATGATCGCTGTCATTGACCCAGCCGATAAGTCAATAGCTAGAAATACCTGACCTTTACATCTTCTGTCCTTTGATGATTTGCTTTAATCACATTTTTAAAAAACTTTCTAGATGGATCTGAAACTCTGTGCTTTGATATTAATGCAATGTGCTATACTACACTGAATGTTTGGGTTTCTTTTTTTCCCCAGACTGTTCCTGACAGGTATTGTATCTAAAAGGGAAGCAAGATTTCATTCTGAAAACACCATTACATTTACACTGCATTTTAACAGTTTCTCCTTTCTTTTCTTACTTTTGCTGGAGCATTTAATTTGTACTATCCCCAACATCTAAGCTTCACAATGCAGTTTGGGAAAAGTCTTGAATTTGTCAATAGTTGTTTAAGTAAGGTCAGCTGCAATATTGGTATTTTAATCTAGGTGATTTAATGATGTTCAGAATGCACTTTCTCTGACAGCACTATGCCAGTTGATGAATGTTGTAGCCTTTCTTTGTGAAGATGTTATTAATAAAATTGTAGTTGTCAGATGCCTATTTTTTGCTCTTCAAGTCATTATGAGTTAAAATGTCGGCATGAACAAAAAGCAGCTTACCAGGCTGTACTATAGTGTCTTGCAAAAACGAAGGTTTCTTTGTAAGCTATTTTCTGAATGGTCACATTTATGCTCATTATATACTTCTGGTCAGAGAAGAATGTTCTGATTTATCTAGGTAGATATAAATGCAAGATTGAATTCAGTCATTGATCTCAATTCTACAAAGTGTGTTATTATCTTAAATAGCTTGTTAAAATCATTTCTGTTCAGTAAAGTACTGAAGCCCAGGCTTAACTTCGTAGCACATGAAGTTTAAGTACAGAGCTCAAGGCAAGCATAGGTGTTATTGCTTTGATTTGCCAGATCCTTAGAGCAAAGGCTTTACTCCCCACGACTGCAGCTTGAAAATACACTATCTATGCAGTGAAACACAGCAGAGGTGGGGCAAATTCAGCTCACTGGCAAAATTGACTTACAAGGTCATATTTTGATTTGTGTTCTAGTTAAGCCTTTAATACCATTTCATATATAGCATAGCATATACTGTAATCCACAACAAAACACAGGCCACTCCAAGGGTACTGAACAAGATCTTTTGTAAATGAAAAGCAGCGTAAATCAAATGATTTTAATGACCAGCAGTATTTGGTATTCTGTAGTGCCTCTAGCTGGAAAGACAGGGGAAAGGTTATTATTTTTTAACATATTCTAGTTTTGTTTTGATGAAACATAGAACTATTCTGTCCTACTGAGTATGGAATCATGCACTACAGAAGGAGTTAGGGTTGTTCTTGAACTAAGCAATAGAATTCATGTATTGCAGCATTTATGCAGGTTTGGACAATATTTCTAAATTGATATGAAACTTACTGCTTTATGCCTTTTGATTTATTGTTTGTAAAGCGCTATTGAAATTATTATGCTCCACTGAATCAGAAATTATCACTGAAAACCCTCAACATCTGAGATACTGTAGTAACTTTCTATACTTAAAACAAAATAATATAGGTGTAGAACTATGTGAATACTGTGCACAATTATCTAAAATAAGATTTTGCTTTATCCAAAACACTACCAAGTGTGGCCATTAGGATTGCAAAAAAAAAAAAAAAAAAAAAAGATTCATTCTCATGAGTTTTATGATTAAGCTCATTCCCCCATAGGAAAATATTTACTCTCAAACTCTACTTAGTAAAATAGTCAAAAAGCGTCTCAAAAGGATTGAATAATTCACATTTATTACAGTTTACTTTTCCTGTTTTTGATATTATAGATCTCATTTGCTATTGTATTGGTTTCTGTGCTAGTACATTTTTCCAGCTGTCTACTAAGTTGAGTCTTCTTTGAGCATCATATCAAAATTTGTATATATTTTATACCTAGACACAACTAACTGTCAGGGTATAGCTACACTAATTCCTGTGTGTGTACCAAAACGGAAATGAAGTGTATATCCATGTACACACTGGAATTTTAAGAATTCTGACTACCTCGTTGAATGATCTTGKTTTTTTTTAGCGTAAATGAGTTTTCTAAATATTAAACAGCCTTTATTTGACCTCACACTTGTCTTAGATTCTGCTGAAATGCTAAAACTTAGGCCATGGTTTCAGTCACTATTTGTTATATTGATTAGACTGGTGAATAAACTGATATTCATTGTGGCAATGAACACAGTATGAACATATGCTTTTGCATAAGATATTTAGAAATACTTTAATTTGGTCAATATCATTACCTTTAATAACTCTATGCTCCAGACTGAGCATTAATACATTTAAGAAAACAGAATGCAAATATATGAGGTAATTATATATTACAATAGGTCTGTTTATTTTGATACCACAACACTGAAGTTTTACATACTTTCTGAAGAACAGAATGCCTCCCACAGGGTTCCTCGGAAAGAGTTCAGCTTAAAGAGGGGAACTGCAGCGTTTGGGAGTGAGAGAAGATGGATATCCAAGAACAAGAATTGGCTGGAGGAGGATTAGAGTTAATATATGGACACTAAACAATTTTAGCACACAATTATAGAACAAGAGTAATTGCAATTTACTGGAAATAAGGGTGGTGTGTAAGAGAACTGCATAGCTAGGAAACTCATGGTGGTCATTTCTAGGTCACCCTTCAAACTGAACTCAGCTTGATATACACCATAAGTCATTCAAAAGCTTACATAAAATAAGTTGTTCAGCTCGATCTTCATCGAGTGTGTGGTTATACGATTGAATGTGGAAATGCTCACCCAGCACATCAGGGCAAACTGGGCACATGTGAACCTTAGGTGCACAGACCTGCACACCTGGCCCCTATAAAAATCACCGCTGGGCAAAAAAAGACTGGCTAGATTACTTCATCCTGATACGAGGCAGTTTTCTGTCTCTGTACTTGCAGAGGTGGGGAAAAAGCCATAAATAACCCAGGCAACATTTGGTGCAAGGTCCTAAAGATGAGATTGGAGTCTCATTTCTGATGTCAAGCAGCCAGTATCAGAAAAAAAAAATGTTATTCAAAATGTCTGGCACACAACCATCTCAAGAAATATGGGGAGCATTAACCTTAAGGAAGGTGCCTATCCCTTGTCTTAAATGGTGATAATTATAACTTGATGAAGTGCTTTGAGATCAATGAATGGAAAATGCCACCTATGAGTTGCTGCTAAGAGGCAACAACAAAACCTGCATTTCCACTGATGCAGGAGAGCCGTGTGTGCTGCATCTGGATAAGAGGGAAATCTGGGGAGCAAACTCAAGTCTGCAACTCACCTAATTAAAGATTAATAAAATCTTTTCAAAAGGAGGAGTTCACTTCACACTTCTGTATGTTTAGATCCATTGTGTAAATGCTTGTTCTTCCCATTCTAGCCCTTTAATTTATTCCTCAATTTTCTAGCCCTTTGAAATGATAATAAAATGTACTATGTTTGAAATAGAGGTCTCTAAACAGTATTTTGGCAATCTGTTAGGAGTTGCAATACCTATAGATTACTCTGTAAATCTAAATTATTGGCACTCATGAGAGATTATTTCCATTTATTTTGTTTTATTGTGTAATATTTTGCAGCAATAGATGCTGTACTGTTATTAACTTGTGATAGTTCTGAACTCTGGTAGGTGATTAGCTCATTTACTGTGTAAACTTCTGGGCTCCAGAGTAAGGTGGTGATAAGCATTGAAGCCATAAGAGTCCCAGCTGCTCAGCTTCTCCAAGGATTTGACGCCTTTYTTATTGGATAAATCTCAACAGAATTTTGGTTTTCAATTGGAAGCATTTAGAGAAATTTGTTTTTTATTGATGTATTTTAACAGAGACAAAATACAGAAAGCATTGCCACAGCATAGGATGCTTTTGCACACAAATTTAATTTATACAAAGAATTTAAATGCAGGAAAACAATCTTTATAGATAGGAAGATAATTCACTCATTGCAAATATGTGCTTTGAACCATTTGGTATTGAAGCATTTTTTTTTTCCATTGAGGTTAATCCCTTTCTATATTAGTATGAACTATTCGTATATCTTAAAAAAATAGATACATTTCTGTATTAAAATGATAACTGGCATTGGTGAATGATMATCTTGCAACTTGAGTATTCAGAGATATGCTATTTCCACAAACTCACTGTTGATCCTCAGGCAAGTCATTCTGTTAAAATTCTTGCCTGTAAAGTGAGATAACTCATCCTGCATAGCTAGGGTACAATTTTTTCTTCTTCTTCTTTTTATTTTTTTCCTCTCCTCGCTCTTGTGCATAAGATGAATCTGAATTTCTTCACTTACAAAAAAAAAAAAAAATCAAAATCACATTTTTGGCATTTAAGAACTTGTTTGCTTATGAAGCACCTGAACAGACTTACCTAAAAGTTTTGAGAATTGCAAAGCCCAGCAGCAGTTTCCATGGAGGGGAGGAGAAAAGGGCAGATAGAAACTCAGTTACTCACAGGCCATGAAGATTGTTTCTGGATGGCTGGAACATGGCTGAGATGCATCTTCTACCACTTTCTAAGCCTGGCTMCAGACCCCACTGATACAGGCACAACTTTAGTACTGACTGAAGTTGCTRACACTTTGAATTATAAAAGGTCATGTCTGTAGAGAGTTCTTCAATGCAGATACCCACAGTATACACATATATAACCAACACAAGTTTTGCAGTAAGTCGATGGTAAAGATGGAACAACACTCCAGAATTCCTGCTTCAGAATCCTGTACTTAGCAGAAGATAAAACCTCTTCCCTCAGATACTCACAATACTTGATTAGAAAGTACAAAAATGTATTGCTCCTGTGTTATGCCTATTTGGAGCTCATTTAATGCATTTTTACTGTCCTAGTTCAACCAATCTGGACATAACTGAAATATAAAAATTATTTAGAAAAGTAGGTAAACGTTATGTAAAACCAGAAGCACGCCATCAAGAATCTCAGTTCCTACTAACCTRTGCAAAAATGCTGGAGGGAGTGTTCACCTTTCTTTTCCAAACTCTCTCTTTCAGCTTAGGTTTCTGAGCATAAATCAATGAGAGTAACTCATTCAAAYAGCAATTAGAACTGCAATTTAGAGCTGTGATTTTAACTCCCCATGTYCCATACACCTTATGCTAGCAGAATGTGTAACAGAGGAACCTCTSTCTTTGAACAAATAATCCTTATTCTTTGTTATATACTTAATACAATAAGTATTCTGATTTGATGGGTATGCTTGCAAACTGCAACGTAGTGGATTATCTTAGTACCTCTGTTTTCTGTTAAGGCAAAAAAGTAAATAAAAATGCTACATTACGGACATKTAACTGGTAACTAGGAGCTGGAGAATAAAAACCCAATACTGCAGCAAACAGAATGGCCTCAGAGAATGCTGAAAAAAGTCCCAAGAGAGAAGTGCAGCAGTTCCTTGGAGAATTACCAGCTAATTTTAGGCTTTGCTATTATTCACTCTATATCTATTTTTTTCTAAAAATYGTATCACCATAAAACTGCATACTAAGTCAGAAGTGTAGATACTGTGCTGTGTTTTTTAACTTGCCATCTTACTGCCTTTAAAGACAGAGGTTTATAAAGTCACCCTTCCTGTGGTTCTGTGAGTAATGGCCAGTAACTGAGCCTACCACTTAATAGCAGAACAAAAGCACAGTCATCCTTGTTATTATTTAACCTTTTTTTCCCAAGGAAAACTGCTGCTTTAGAACATCTTTCCAAGTACAGTTAATTTATTTCTCTCACCAGACTGACTGATAACAGCCAAAGATTTCAGAAGTAATTGACCACAGGATTCAGTTTTCTGCATTTTGAGAAATCCAGCTTAAGCTATGCTTAAATATCAGATTTAACTTTAATAGTTGAGCACAAGATCCTGAACCACTAGTACTTTTTAAAATCTTGGCTGCTCTTTTGATACTTCTGCCTTTTAATGACCACTTATCTGAAATTTAGACAAACATCCCTGCTCTCTAGCTTTGTGACTTGCTAGGCTCTTTTTAATCCTTGTTCTTCCACTGGGGCAGCGAGGGTAAGACTCATTTATAGGAACATTTGATTTACCTACATTTTCCTAGTTAGGCTAATTGTGTGTGGTCCTCGCTGGGGCCGGCCCAGACCTTTTAGCAGTCTGCGCAATTGGATGTCCCAAGGGAGCCAATGTCATCGGACATCTTGCCAGAGGAAGGGGACAGTGAGCACAAAGGAGAGCCCCAGTGAAGTGGCCTTGCTGCTCCTCCTGCCACCGACGGTGAGAAGTATTAGAGAGGCAATTCTTGCTGTTGAAGGGGATTGTTTTTTGTCCCCCTGCAGTATCTGCTGACCTACGTGTCCTTTGCTGCTCTTGACAACTCTGTTTTGCTTACACTTAGAGTTAACATCGCTCCTCAGGCATGTTTTAGAGACTGAACATATAAGGAAGTGTGTATTTCTGTATCTTAATCGTTCTTTTTCTATGAAGGAAGTCTCTAATACCTAGAGGTCTTTGGGAAGAAATGAGTTGTAGGTGTTGAAAATATTTATGGATGGAGATATTGTGACTAATAAGCTCTGCAACAAAAAGGTTCTCTTTGCATTCCTTTTTCCTCTTGATAGTGCTCTAAGAACGAACTTTACCCAAATGGTTTATGTCCTTTATGCTGTCATCTCCTGGATGTCTCATCTGCAGCCTGTGTTTGCTCAAATTCACCAGCACAGCTCATGAAAACAATTGTTGGCAGGCCTTGAAATAGAAACTTTCTATACATTGGGACATGCAATTCTGATTGTTTCTGTGCTAAAAAGAGAACTCTGAAAATCATCTGGAAGTTTTTATTTGTCCAATAAAAAAACAAGTGATGAAAGATTGGTGATGTATTTTCACTTTGATTTCGCTCACAAAGCACCAAAGATCTAAATATATTTAGATGGTTTTATTTTTTTTTCCCACAGAGGACTAGTCAAGGCTTATTTTTTACCCTCTTGTACTTGCTCAAATTTTTCAAGGAATTGGGAAGTGGTGTCTCTGCGATTTAGATAGTATAGTAGTATGGTGATTGGCACAGTAAGACTTTTGAGAAAAAGAAGAGTATTACTTTCAGAGAAGACCAGAGGAAGAACTATGATCAATTATTTTAGAATGGGAGAACTTCTGATTAATTGTCTCTCTCATTGCCTTTATTGTTTAACTGAGTATTTTTAAGTAATTTGTCTGTTCATTTGTATCATAACACTGGGAAGATTATGTTAAAAAGGGCAAAAAACCCAAAAAGCTAATTTCTCATTATGTGAACTGCACAGCTTTAAGGAAAGAAGACAACAAATATGTAAMATGGATTGCAACAGAAGAGCAACTGACCTTAGAGAAAATACAGAAGGTCAGCACAGGGACACTGTCATATGCTTAAAACAACAAAGAATCACTCATCCAAGCACTCTGTTTGCTCTTCAAAATAAAGTTCATACGATCAGACATCCATGCATATTGTGGTATGTGTGCCTTTCTTTTTTTTGTCAGTGTCATCGACTGAGTAGCTTGCTCATTAAAGATCAATCAAAAAAGATGAAAATTTCCTTACATTTCTGATATGGGTGTTACATTACCAGTATTTGTAGCAATATTGCACCAGGTTGAGATCTTGTCAGAACTCATAAAACCAGCTGAGCCAGGCCTTATTGGCAGGGAGATGGCAAGCTTCCAGCTGCTCCCAAGTGCCGTGAAGATCAGCAGTGATTAAAGTTGTGCCACTCTTCCCTTCTCAATCAAGACCACACCAGTTTGTAAAGCCCCAGAAATAAGCCAGGAATATAAGGCTGGTTTATGGACACGATATAAAAGATATAAAATTGCTGGCTACATATGGCCATTCAAAATCCCTTCAAGTCCTTGGAAAGCACAGTATGGTAACTTTATGGTCTTGGGCAGATGCCAGTCAGGCTTACTATCTGTTCTGATGTCTGGTGCCCTGCAGTGAGTGTGGCAGCCTGGTTTCACTGAGAGGGCTGGTGGGCAGCAGCTGTGCTTCACACAGGGTTATATGAGCTTGCGTGCCCAGTATAAAAGTGTGTTCTTCAACTCTCAGACTGGTAACTGGAGAATCCTAGCAAGGAGAACTTGTGGCTTAGAGTTTAATAGGAAATATAGAGAACTTCAATAGCTGAGAGGTAGAGCCACATGAGACTTTTGTGGAATATCCTCAGCTTTTGCATATAAAACTTATTCATTTTTTCCACTCAATTTCTTCTTCAGTGCAGACTACTGTTACAATTGTGACTTTTAGCTTGTTTCTGAAAATTTTAGAGCTTGTAAACTTAATTATCCATTGAGCATGCTAAAGTTCCTACCCCTTGCAGACTGGACTTAAACCACCACAATTCAAATAGTAGCATGGTATGCACAGTTTATATGTAAATAATTACTCAGTATTCACTTATCCCCTGACTAACAACTGGATAACTGAACAGTATATGTCCAGCTGTACAGGTGGAGCATGGAAGGTACAAATTAYGAATGGTAACATTCTGAAGTCTCCAAAATTTACCTAAAGTAGCCATTTAGTAACAATAAGATCTGGTACAGTAGAACTTTTCAGCATTACAACCCACACTATGTATCCAATGGAAAAGTTAGGGCTCAGCAGTTCCCAGTGCAATATGGCTCTGATTTTTCTGGTCCTATTGGATTGTGGGATAACATAATAAAGCTGTCACTGGTTAAGGAATATATTGCCACGGCAGTATATGCTAGGGAGGAGAGAGGAAATCATTGAGGACTGGTTGCACTTTTGGAAAAAAAATCTTTAAAATAGGAGGTCTTTGAAGCTATACAACTGTTTAAAATGTTACAAAAAATTATGATGGAGGTCAAGCAGTGAGCAAGGTGATTCTGAAATACTCAAAAGTAGGGGGGAAAAAAGGGAATTTATCACCATGATCTGCACTTCATCATCTRGACATCACCACTGAATTCATGAACAATTGCTAGAAGGTCGAGGAGTAACATGATGAAAGGAAAAAAAGGAGTGAAGGTTTGGGTTGGAACACAAATCATTTTCTCTAAGTTACATTGAGGCCAATTGGAAACAAATTGCTCCCTGCATTCTCTTCTCTTCAGTGTTACCAGTAACAAACTCATAAAGGAAACAGGCAATACTAAAACTAAGCAAAGYAGAGCATTGCTTCCTAGAGTTCTTGCCCTTGATCTCTGCAAACACTAGGAATTGCTCTACTTCTCTTCCATATTGTCTGATTAAAAGTCTTTTGAAATTCTRTTTCACAGCTTCCATATTTTGAAAACATTGTTACTGTCAGCTCCTTTCAACAGAGAGGAAGAGAGATCTCCAGAGAGCCATTCATCTCATCCTGAGATAGACATCTACAACAGGTCGAAGGAATAGTTTTCTGAAGACTATTCTATTAGCTGAAAAGGGGGTGTAGTTTAGATATCTAACTTTTCAAAATCTGCAATTGGGTCAGATGAATTTCACCTACCAAACTTTTTTTTTTTTTTTTTTTTTTTTCTATATTTATTCTTTTCTTTGTGTATTTTTTTATGAATTTCTTTTTTTTTGTTATTAATCAGTTAGAAAAATACACTACACACCTGCTTGTTTCATAATCCTGAATACAATAAGACATACTTTATACCTATTCAAGCTAAACAAAGCTTTAAGTTAAACTGTGATTCTACAGAATAGGGCACACTTCAAGATGTTTTCTTTTTCTCCTCTAGAAGCACTAGAATACTACAAAGGTGTTGCTTTTACTGTACTTCCAACTTTAGCTGAAAGAAAAACTGTCTGAAAATTCATGAAAAACACAGTACTTGTCACATTTTCAGCTCAGGTTCAGGGACTGACAGTTCCTGTAGTCCACATATGATTCAGAGAATCATCTAAACATTTGGATGGTTATCCAAACTGAAAGGAAATTTCAGCTTTTTGAGATTCATCTGTCAYTGAAGATAACACAATGCAAAGAAGAAATACCCGATTTTCCCACTAGAGATGAAATACGGAGAGTAACAGTGGTAAAAATGGCACTTAAAGAATTTGCAGTGATGCAAAGCTATGAGCTACTRGGGAGATGAGTAAAGAGTGTGAGAGACATTTCCTATTATTCATAACAGGAGATATGCTGTGCTCCCTGCCAAAAATATCAACCTACCATACAGTATGTAGAAAGAAAGACGGATACTGTCCACCCCAAACAATCGCATGTGTCAGTTCAAATTACTCATTGAACAGCTTTACCTCATTCACTTCATGCTCCTTACCCATTTCTCTGCATCACTCCTTTGTTATGACCCTTTCTGTCAGAGATGTTAGTTTTAAAGCCAGCATGAGATTAACTACATAATGCTTCCCTTTGAGGCTTGCCTTCTCTTTATGTATATGCAGCCAAGCTCCACGCCAGGACTCACCAAGCCTCCCCCGGGGATGGCAGATACTCCCTGTAGCCCTGTTATGTAATAACTCACTTCTCTTTCTAACACCATCACAAGAAGAAGAGGGGCCACATTGTTTCCAAAAATAAAACAGATTACTTTAATCCTAAACCTATTGCAGTGCCAGCATAATAATTCCTTTTTTTTTTTTTTAAACCACATGTTTAACCATTTCTGTGGAAGTTAAAATAGCTTGTCGTGTGTTTAAATATGATTACTGTTTAAGGAACACTCCTTGGGTAGGTTTGTTAAGTGTTTGGAGTTTTTTTGTCTTTTTTCCCAGTTTGATCAAACACATTCAGAAAAGAGAAAATCACAAGACTTCCCACAAATAGTTGCTAGTCTCATTAAAACACCCTTATTTATAGTTCACATGCTGGTTCTCCAGACAACCATTACTCAAAGGTGTATCTACCTTTTTCCGATAAACTATTATTACTGCACTTTTCCAGGAAAGCTGACTTTCCCTTTTTTTCCTGCCATTGACTAGCTAATTAACACCTTCTATGAGGGTATTTTTTTCTCTATGCCTTTTCCCTGTACTATTACTCACTGCACAGTACATTGATCTACTTGTGCTTCCACTGGCCCAGGCATTTCTAATTTCTTCCCTTCGAACTATATGGTAGTACAACAAGAAGAACGCTGCAGTATCACCTCAATAAACAGAGTAAGATTCTAACATGTTTGAATTCTAGACTGTTTGAATATTGTTAAGAATGTCTAATCTTAAAAAGAAGCTGTTGTGATATCACCTGAAATCTTCTTCAAGTGAAATGAGGAGTGCTAAGTTATTTATTATATTTTTAAAAGAAAATGAAAGCAATCAGGAGTGAGTTCCCAGTGATTACCAAACTTTGTTTTCATTTCTTTTTTTTTGGCAAGATAACTGCTCAGACATTGCAGCCATGATTTAGTAGTAGCTGTGAWTGTATATTGCTCAACAATACCATTTATATATATATATGTTGTATATATGTTTATTATATATATAGCTATTATGGTTATATGGTGTTGCTCTGCATTGCTCAAGCTTTATGTCTTGCTTAGGAGGGAGAGAAAAAGAAATAGAAGTGTTGTTTATCTCACTCTTAAATCCACTTCTGTATACAAACTTAGTCTTTTCTAGAATAAATTTTAAAATATTATCTTTCCCAAAGGCTGGAACTACCAGTGTTTAAAAGTAATGTTTCATGTGATTTACGTAGAGATATCAAAATTATTGATAAATGTCAATTCACCAAAAAATAGCATTCTACTGAAACATTAATATATTTATGTTGAATATACAAGTAATAACAGAACCTTGAATTAAAAGTTTAAATGACTTTCATAAGCCTATTCTAAACATGAAACTGTTCATAGTTTTGTAGAGTAACATAAACTTGTATAGAAGAAAGGAAATGTGGGAAGTGATTGGAGGGATTTTTATTTGCTATATGCATTTACTGCTTTGGGGTTGCTTGAGGGCTTCCTCTCTCTGCCTCTCAATCTAAACCCAGAGCAGATGCTGTTAACCTAAATGCCATCTGAAATAGAAGCACTTTGACAGCAGGATCACGCTCATGCACTGTATTTCCATACCTCTATATGACATTCATGGAATATTTTCTTACCTACATCTCTTTTGCTTCTTAACATGTATTTGCAAGATTGGAGGAGTAAGAGGAGGAAACTTCTCCTAAATAATATTAGCAAGTGTAATGTTTGGGCTGTTTAACTAAAGTGATGTTCTTCTTCTGAGGTTAGAAAGCAGAGAAATCTGTCTTTTTCCACTGGTTTTAGGATGCAGAGAGTGGTTTTCCTGTTTTCATGAGTTCAATCCTCACCTTTGACAATCACATCATTGTTGTAATACAGCATGGAGCTACTCAGGGAAGTCTTGCTCCTTTAATGAAATATGCTGTGGCAGTGATCTTTATACAGAGTATAAAAGTGAGAAAAATTAATTTCAAATTAATTTGGTATCACAAAGGGAATTAGATWGGAGACAACAGGACAAGAGATGCCTCCAGTTGCCTTCCAAAAATGTCTTCTGCAACTAGTCAACTAGTAGTGACTTCTTTTTTCAAGGCAGTGTTTTATCCACAAGGAAAGTGATTTATGATAAACCAGCCTGAAGATACGAAGTTTCAGACCACTGTAACCATGTTTGTTATCTATGAGCAGGAATTCAGGCTTTCTGCTACTCAAAGATAAAGCAGCGTTTTTATCAGCTTKGGTGCAGAATTTGTGAAGAGTGACAGAAAAAGTCCCAGGTCACACTATTTACTTARTATTGAAAACAAGTCCCTTAACAGTGAAAAGAGCTGTGGTATGGCATGTTTCTTCCTAATATTTTTCTTCTCTCGTCATTGTTACATCCCCCACACCATTATGAGGGAAGCTGTCATACCTTTTCTGGGGAATCAGCACAACTTGGTGCCTCTCTGAAGTACCTATACACCACTGGAGTTCTGCAATGGATGGATCAAGGCTCTTTAGGAAGGACCAGTCAGGATAGTGAAGAGGTGGAGTCACTCAGTATCTGAGAGAACAGCAGGAATTCATGGAGCTCTGCCTAGGTCAGGAACCTGTCTGAGTCAAGGACCGGCTGAGTGCTTGTGGATCAGGATTAGTGGGCAGACCAACATGGATGATGATGTGGCAGGTGTGTGCTACAGACCCCTGATAATGAAGGAGAAGTAGATGAAGCCTTCCCCAGACATCTGGAAGAAGCCTCACATTTGCAGGCCATGGTTCCTCATGAGGACCTTGAACCACCCTGATATTGCTGGAGGGACAACACAGCAGGGCACAAGAATATCAGGAGGTTTCTGGAGTGCACTGATGGCAACTTCCTAAAATAAGTGATCAGAGAGCTGATGAGAGGAGACACTCTGCTGGATCTAGTAGTTAAAAAGAGGGAAAAAAACCAGATAGAGATGTGAAGATCAAGGGAGCCTTGGCTGTAGTGACTATGGAGTGGTGGAATTTAAGGTCCTGAGAGGAGGGAAAAAGAAAAAGCAGGATTCCATYTGTGGACTTCAGAAGAACAGACTTTGGCCTCTTCAAGGACCTGCTTGGAAGAAACCCATGAGAGACAGCCTTAGAGGAAAGAGGAGTCCAAGAGTTGATTTTCAAGACCCACCTCTTTCAAGCTCAGGAATGCTCCATTATGACGAGCAGGAAAGCAATCAAGGGTAGCAGGAGGCCAGCATGGCTGAACAAGCAGCTCCTAGCAAAAACAGCAAATATAAAAAGGAAGCAAATAAGAGATGGAAACAGGGTCAAATGAGCCAGGAGAAATGTAGCGACACTATCCAAGCATGCAGGTATGGGATTAGGAAAGCCAAAGCCTACCTGAATTTTAATCCGATGAAGGATATGAAGAACAGCAAGAAAGGCTTCTACAAGTACATCAGCAGCACAAGGAAGACAGGGAAAATATGGGCACACTGCTGAATGGAGCCAGTACCTGGTGACAAAGGACATGGAGAAGCCAAAGGTACTCAATTCCTCAATGCCTTCTTCACCTTGGGCACAAATTCAAAAACAGGAAACTGTTTAAACATGAGAAAAAACATTTTTACTGTCAGGGTGGTCAAACACTGGAAGAGGTTGTCTAAAGAGGTTGTGGAGTATTCATCCTTGGAGTTATTCAAAAAACCTGACTAGATGTGCCCATGAGCAGCTTGCTTTAGTTGACCCTGCTTTGAACAAGAGGTTTGRACTGGACAGTCTCCAGAGATTCCTTCCAACCTCAACTATTCTGTGATTCTGTGATTCTCTTATTTTAAATTTTGGTTTAGTTTCAGTCAACTGCTGTTCAAGGCCTTTCTGATTTGATGAGGCACTGCAGCTTTCATGCTATATGCAAAAAAGAACCTCTCTCTGGAATGGGAAAGGGCAGTGCAATCTGTTTCTCCCTAGAGGGAGAAAGCCTAAAAACTGAGTCAGATGTGTTTTGAGAGGAGACAGACATAGCTCAAGGTTGAGCTAAAACAGACTTCAATGACAGTTAAAACTAGTCAAATATGACTAGTTTCCTATGGGAAGCCTGATAGGGGACAAGGAAGGAATTCCAGCTAAAGAGAGCAGAGAAAAAAAWTCAGCCTCTGCATTCCATATGGTATTTACCTATGGTGTTGAGTAGGTTTCATTCTAACTTTGGACCCAACTGAGAAAGAATTACTTTTGAAAAGTAAGAGACTTATCATCCACTGAGACARAAAGTTATCCATGTTGTTGGTATTTCAGATGATGTCTCATAATTTTACCCAGTGCCTTTATACGGATATGAAAAATAGTGAGTGATCGATGGAAAAACTGGAGGGTCTTTGTATCTCTGGCAAATAAAACAAAGCATGCCATCAATACTCTGACTGCATTCTCCACAGAGGATGTTTTCCAGTTCAGTAGTTAGCCATTAACTTCCCCAAGGTAAAATAACAATTCAATGTGGTGAATATATTGCATGTTATAGAAAGATAGAGGAATCCTTAAATGGACAAGAGAAGGTCACCCTTCACTGCACCAGCAGTGTGTCTGTTCCAGGTCCTGGCCTGAAATTTGACTGGAAGCAGTCCACGAGCCTGGTGATGAATAAGCTGGTTGTGCAGAAGCACAAATTAAAAATGGTGGTGGTGGGCAAAGGTGATAGAAAAATGAATGGTACGTAGCATTTAAAAAAAAGTTTTAAAATTTTTCATGAATAAGTCTCCATTCTGAAAATGCTCTCTTTTTTTCCATTTTTTTTTAAATACTGAACTTACCTACTGCTGATAAAAAAAATTTGAAATACATGTACTTTAGCATTTTCTTGACCTATAAGGAGAATTTATGGGCTTCTGTATGAAAATATGATAATAAAGACTTTCTTAGACTATGAAGCTTTAAAAAGATGGAGAAATAATTGCTTCTGTTTTTTATACAAATATATATATATATAATGAGGTATGAAAGTGGTATTATGGTTAGGTGACATTATAGTACAGAGTAGCAATCAATGCACCACCAAGATATACAGATATACCTCAGTGTGTTTTTGAAGTTAGTGGAAAAGAAACAGAAATTATAATATTAAGTAAGTCAGGCAAATGATTCAAAATATATAATAAAAATAACATTAATGAAAGGCCAAAAATTTACAAAAAGAACATTACTAAGGTTTTGGAAAGCTAGAACTTTGAACTTTGTGAAACTGGAACTTCCCCAGCTGTTGGAAAACAATCAGTAAGGACCAGTCTTATATATAGAATCACAGAATCACAGAATCAGTAAGGTTGGAAGGGACCTCTGGAGATCATCTAGTCCAACCTCCCTGCTTAAACAGGGTCACCTAGAGCATGCTAGACAGGGTTGCATCCAGGTGGGCCTTGAAGATCTCCAGAGAAGGAGACTCCACAACCTCTCTGGGCAACCTGTGCCAGTGCTCTGTCACTCTCACAGTGAAGAAATTCCCCCTCACGGTCAGGCGGAACTTCCTGTGCTTCAATTTTTGCCCATTGCCTCTTGTTCTGTCACAGGGGCAACTGAAAAGAGTTTGTCCCCGTCCCCTTGACACCCTCCCTTCAGGTACTTGTACACATTGATCAGATCCCCCCTCAGTCTTCTCTTCCCCAGGCTRAASARGCCCAGCTCYYGCAGCCGTTCCTCATAGGGCAGGTGCTCYAGCCCTCTGATCATCTTCGTAGCCCTAAATATTTAAGTTTGTCAAATGAATAAGTTAGCTTTGTTCTCTAACCTCATAGTATGTTTTTTTTTTTAAGGCAGTAGAACCAGAAAATGTTAGGAGGGCACACAAAAATGTATCCTGCAAAAGATATTTAAGATTTTCCAGATTTCAAAATTGTTGTTTTGGCAGAGACAGTCAACATGTTAAATCATAATAATTATAACCACAGTATTCCTTATTTTCTGAGCTACTCTGGCTGGAGCTAATAGACATCTGCATCTCACAGCCATGGATATATACAGTTCCTGAAGCTAATAAACTGATTTATGCAGTATATATCTAACACACTGAATAGTCTTATCAGGTTTGTCACCAGAAAATTCACATAAAGCATCACATCTTTCATTAATGGAGACTTACCTCACATGATTATTAGATTAAGTCTATACAGATAAACATCTGATAAAAAAYGAAGCCAGAAGTGACCAAAGCATAAACCAATGAAGGAACAAACTGCAATTGCTACAGTAGTTGTTTTACTGTAACTACACCATAGTTAATCCAAACTCTAGTTTGAAAACATAATCTTGCAATGAAATAAAACAGTATTGTGTAGTGAGCATGCTCTTATTCCTATTAATTACAGTGCTTCTGTAGCATTTATCTAAATTATTTGACAGTCAGTAGGAAAGGGATAATGGACAGAAAACACTCAATGGATAGAAAACTCTCCTTTGATGCCTGTCTTTCTTTGGTGAATTTAGAATTTCACTTTTAATGTTATTTTAATTAATTTAGAGAAATTTCTTTGATCTAYGGTAATATAGTTAGAATTTTCTCCAAGCTACAATTCTAAATTACATTCTAAAGGGTACTATATTTTGAATATTTTTAAATCACATTGATCTAAAATAAGTCTGCAGTGAAACATCCATCTAATCATGTTCTTATAGTTACAAAGAGAAAAATAAAATAATGTCCATGTCTCCAACTGTTTTTCTAACATACTGTCATAAGCTTTTTTAAAAAATAATTAAACTTTTCAGAAATCCAGTCTTTAACAGGACCTTCGAAATGTTGGTGTTTTAGTAAGAAAGATATGTGACTATCAAAGCCAGATACTGAAACTGTGCACTGTTCGGTAAATGTATTTCTTATTTACAGTAGGAAGATCTGAAAAATATCAGTCACAGAAAAAAACAGTGACAGTCCATGGGGATCTTATTACAGTGTCAAAACAAAACATCTTTCATGTAAATTATGCTGTCATGAAAATAATAATTATGACAGGAGAGTGAATGGAGAAACTCTCAACCAACTAATAAAAAAGCCCGTATTTCTTTGTTTCTGTTTTACCAGCATGTAGTTTTAATAATAGCTTTATCCTTAAATTGGCATGCAAATACCAGTTTCATTGCTTCTGGAACAAATAAGCTCCATGATCTTACCTGTGGTATTTGAAAACCAGACTGGCTTTTTCAGGAGGTAGATTTACTTGGATCATTCAACTCAAAAGTCTCATTTTATTCTTGCAAGCTGTAGAGCAATTGGTAGTCAAGGTGTCAGAAGGATTGAAATCTCATTTTTCTAAATGCTTTTACTATTCCTATTGTGCAGAGAAGGTGTGTTTTAAAGTTAAATCATAAATTGAAGATATAAATGTAGACGTCAGGGATATCTGCATAGGACTAAGCATGGCAGCAGATGTTCCTGTTGGTAAACCTTGTATACATCAGACCTGCAGTTAATTTAGATGGTATGCAAACTTATAAAATCTACAGACTGAATTGCTGTAGTCCTAAGTTACAGAATCATGGCATACTTTTTTCATCTTTTTAAAAAATTTTGGACTTTAACCCTTCCCACAATATTGAAATAATTCTTATATTCCAACATTGTCAGCACCTCTGAGACATCTAATATAATTAATAAAACAAATAGTAAAAATCTATATCTTATCGCTTCCTTGAATTGCTGAACTTCTGTCCACATCAGAGGACTAAGATCTATTACTGACAGATTCCAAGCTCTCTACAGCGTTTGCTTATGACCTGATACGAATAACTCAGAACTATAAAACAATGTTGCATCTCAAGCAGGATACAGAATTGTGCAAAATGTTTGTTTCTAGTTCTGGCAAATTGTGAGATATCACACTATAAACTTGCATTACTCTGAATTATAGACCAGCCATTGTTGTTATTTTTGTAGGTTTTAAAGTTGTATCAACATTACTTTTCCTGTCATTTCAAAGTCTGTGCTTTGTAACTAAGCAACTGTGTTACAGAGAGAGGCATAAAAGTATTAGTATTTTTTTTTAATTCTCTAAAAATTTTATAGATATTTCTCTACATTATTCTTTGTCATTCTCTATAATGTTGCATAACAAAACAGTAACTGGTTTGTGCCTTCAGTCTATACTGTCTATTGACTGTCTATTGACTGTCTATTGACTATACTTATCTGTATTGTGAATGATTTTCATGATTTACTTCTGCCTTCAATGATTGTTAGTAATTCTCTTTCCATTTCCCCCCTGTGGGAGTAGATCCAAAAGAATAATATCATCAGTTGTTCTTCTGCCCCAATGGTTCTTTTGTGTAGGATGCTGTGAAGCTCAGTTTGGTCATGACTCTTTTTCCCTTAAGAGGTCATGAATGTTTTGAGCTGTATTTGCACCACTGGGCTATTAGCTCTTAATGCAGTGATTTCTCATCTAAATAGAAYGAAGATCTTTCAATTTTCCCACTGAGCAGGCCAAAATCGGGCTTTGAGTGAGAAATTTTGTTGAAAAGTATACAGAAAAGATATTGGCAGGCTATTGATAATAGAATTTGTATCTGATCTGACAGCCTTATGATTTCATTATCAAATGGTCAAACAAAAATTGCAAAAGATCTATCCACAGCAGCTGTGGATAGCAGAGGTTTGTAGCTGATGTCTCATGAGGAAAGTGCAAAGTGAGATGCAGAATGAATGTAACATTAAATTCACTCATGGCTTTGTTACCTCTGCAATATATTAGACCAGTACAAATATCTCAAAGTTACTACTGCTGTTTACTATCCAGAAGCTTCAGTTAGGGAATAGTACGGCTGCCCACTTATTTCTGTAAATGGACTTGGGAAGTATATGACTTTAAGTAAGACACTGTGCACTCTTTGAAAAAAGTCTGTCCCTAGATAAAATTGAAAGTGGTTTTTTTTTTGACATAAAAATCCATTTCATGAATAAATTCACGCATGATTTTTCAAAGAGATGAGAATCAAATTCATACAGAATTACAGTTAATGGCAATGCATAGTTTGCAGTGGGTGTAAAGCCTTGTGCTTCAGAGTTTAAGTTGTTCTTTGGTCAAGAAGATGGATGAGAGCTGTATGTGTGTGCAGGTGTGCATTTGTGTTTGTGTAAGCACGGGCAGACTATCTCCCATTTGCTGTTGTGGAGTTCCTTTGAAGTATAATGCTGGAACTGTCAGAGACAGGGTACTGGGTCTGGAGTCTAATCCAGCACATCAGCTGCTGATTGCCCAGGAATCCCCAGTTCCTCTGTTTTTAAAGCAGAGGTATTAGCAGTACTATTACTACCGTCTTTGCTAGTTTTATTCAGATCAAATCAAGGGAATGTGGTAATGAAATTTCTAGCAGCTGCTTGAGATTAGTCCCTGTTAAGTTTCTACCACTGCTTCTTTGYAGGAGCTGTCTCATTTATAGAGACAAATGGCAAAACATTAGTTTGCATAGAACTACTCAGTGGACAGGGCTTTAACCAACACATAGTGATAACATGAAGAAATGAGAGGATAATTGTCCAACAAGCTGGTTTACTACGGCATATACAACATATGCTGCTGCAATGACATATTTTTAAGGCTTAGGACACAATGAATAGAATTGTGAATAGAATAGAATATTGTAGAATATTTGCAAAGTGCTTTTTAAAAGAATTACATCCAGTTCTATCAACTGCAGCATCTACTCTTCTCGTATTTGCGCTTTATCTGGAAAGCTGTTAGATCCTACGTTTAACTATCAGAGGAATAGCGAAAATTGTCTGATGATTCCAAGACCACACTTTCTAGCACAGACTGAAGCAGAGAGTTTTGTCTTTAGCTGTGAAAAAGCCTCCATGCATTTCTCTGAAAATGTAGAAGGGGATGAAAATAGGAGAAAATATAGCTAACCTTCTCAATGACATATTCCTCCATTTTCAAGCCCTTTTATTGTGTCTAATTTATAAAGGGAAAATTTCAGATAAAATAGTTTTTAAATTTTTTATTTTTAGGTAATTTTCACTAAGCTGTGCCATGGAAACTTGTACAAGATGCATAAGGTGGATTCAGTTGAGTTCATAGTGGATATTTAAGGAATTTATTTGCTTCTTTCCATTTTGTATGTATGCATTTAGAATTGTGGCTCCCAGACATAAGATCAATGCACTCTGTCTCCTGTCTACAGAAAGAATTATCTTTCGTATTCTAAAAGTGTCCTGAAAAAATGTTATATTTGTATAAATGCAAAGGTCCCTACATTACTGCATCCATTGTTGCCAGTGCACATGTTTATTTTTAATTTTAAAATGTGTTGTGTTTTATTTTCTCACAAACTTAATTTCTTGATAAATGTGATTGCCTGAAAACTCTGATGCCACTAAATTTAAGTTTCCAGCCCTCAAGTTTGCAGATGAAAGCTTGAAAACTTTAATGGAGAGCTATCTAACATCCAAGTGACGAGAGGGGAAACAAATTAGAATGCACTGTTTTTTTTTAAATATTTTTAAAAGTCTCATCATGTTTTGGGCTCTGAATGATGCTTGAGCTGGAGACATGTACATGCTTCAGTGTATAGACTCGAAGAATCTGAGTTAATGGTTTGTGCCTTGATTTGCTTCATTATAGGTTTTTATTCATATACATTTTCTATTTGATTTCATTGGATATTCTGCCAGAACTTGACCATTGGAATTTTAACTCTTCAGGTCAGAGACCTTAACCATCTTCGTAGTGTTTTGACCACATAGTCTTTCCATGCCCTGTAAGTAACAGTGTAAGTAATAACCTTAATAAACTTGCCAGAGCTCTTTAGGACCTCTTTCATCTATTATTTGTATTTAGCTTTCCATTTAAAACTCAATCTACATTTAAATAAGGCAAGATGCTTTGATTTGAACTGTGTAGCAAATCAGTCCAGTTTGCTCAGAGATATCTATACTTCAAATGACTGCAGTCTTACTGCTATTGTAGAGTTTATCTCCTTTGCAAAGAGGGTTTCAATTATTTTAATGCTGAACAGAAAGAATGAAAGTGTGAAGAGAAATGTTTCAATCCAGAGAGAACTGGACCCAAAGGGACAGAATACTTGCAAAAGCGTAACAGTAAGCAGGAAACTAGATAAGAGTGCTGTGTTGAACAAGTGCCAGGAGATTCAGAATTACCTTTGGCAGGATACACTATCTCAAACTGTATTGAGGAATGAGGGCAAAACTGCACAATAGTGAACAACAACAGCAGAGTGTGTATTCAGCTATGGAAGGTCCTGTATTTGGTGTAATGGGGACTTCTCTTAACACAGTTTACAAGAAGATGACTGTGGGTATGTGTTCTTCTCTCTTTAGTACTCAACTGACTTTGATTGTCAAACTCTCGGATGGCCCACACTTACCTGAGYCTAAACACTACCTGACACGCCTAAGTTAGGAGCATAACCTCTGTTGGGGAGATGGAGACACATACACATCATTAAAATACAGGTCAGACCTTAGGGGGGCAGAGTTGCCATCAGGAAAGGCTTCTCTCCACTGACTGTGCAAGGACCCTAAGAGAACTACAGTTGTAAGGTGACTTTCAGGTAGGTGGAGTGAATCTGGGTTCATTCTTCACAAACAGATGGCAAACAGCTTAAGTAGGAAGCTAATATAAGTAGTGGTCATGACCCCTACTGTGTGGTTCTAATTCATCTTCATACTGCAATGGCTTTTTGACAATTTGGCCATTCATCCAGCAGAGACTTAAGAGAAATGGGCCCTGGAGCATGGCCAGCACTACTGAATTTGCCTGACAGATAACGAAACTAAGTCATCATGTGGATTATCTGATACAAATACAGATATAGATACATTTTTAAAACAAATAAAAACACAGATGTACTTTTAATCTTGTGTGTTTTTAAAAAACTGAACTTCTGACACATTTTCAAACTATACTRAAACAGTTTTGTCCAGAAGTAGTATTAAACCAGATATCATAGGTCTCTCAAAGATTTCTTTCTTTAAATAGTCTTAAACTATGATATTTGGTATTCAAAGACTGGGGCAAACTTAACCTGAAGTTTCAGAATGGGTTTGTGTTGGCCAGTGATTGATTTGTTTCTTCCAAGTGTGTGCCATCTTCTTTTTAAAAAGAGGGACTTCCTGGGGGAAGGAGATGTCAGTCCTTCTCTTAGGGCTACTGAGAGTCCTCAAAAAGAGAAGGCTCAAGAGACTACAGGATGGAATAAGTGAGAGAGTTATAGCACAGGGCCACAGCTCATGCACAGATTGAAAGACTGCAGTAAGGATTGGATCTGCAGTAAGGACCTGGCAGGCTCTGGAGGTGAAGATGAGAATTTCTGAGGGACTAGAGAAGACAAAGCAGAGCTTGCTGCCATTCAGCAGTTATTAAGTTAATTGTGATCATGGACTAGCTTTCAAACCACGCTGGATTTGGAAGAACTGTGCACAAACTTTTTAATTTCTGCTTATGTCTTCTCTCATTTTAACAATTTACATTCGTAGTTGTTATTCAGATAAAACTTTTTAAAAATGAGCTTAAAGGTCATACAGCCATCTTTTGGGAACACATTCCAGTAGGAGGCCTTGGCACTTCCACCTCAGTGGTTTGGGCAAACTGAGATCCTGTTGTAAACGTATGGCTAATTTCTGGCTCAGTGAGATTTGAGTCTTTGGCCCGTATTTCGAAAGAGAGATTTTCCAGATAAACTTCAAAATTAGTTGACCAAATTGTCAAAAGCACTTTACATACAACAGTGCAGCAGCATGCTACATATGCAAAAAGGAGTTGTTCAGTGTTACAATCATTTGGAAATCTGCTTTCTCTTGTATGCTTGCTATACTCCCTGATTAATATTTTTAATTCATTGGCATAACAGCAGATTATTTTCATTCACTGTCTTGAATGGAAAAAGACGACGCATATTTTGAAACTGTGAGTTAGTATCAACCCCTCTGCAGACTGAAAAAGGATTTGAGGTAGCTTGTGATTAGCAGACAAAATGTTAACTTGAAAAAGAAAATACTCATACATTTTATCAAATGATAAAATATTAAACTGTACTGTAGTATGGTGAGTAATTAAGAAATACATGTTCAAATTACACAATATTATATTTGCAAAATTTACCCAATATTTAGGTCTTCAAACATTACACAAAAGCAGAAAAACAAAATGAGATTGCACATTCAAAAAGTTTGAATTAGTTGATCCTTAAAAATTCAGGATACATCACTGTGCCATAAGTATATCAAATACTATACACTAAGATCTTAACTTTTTGAACTATAGTTATAATTTGCTTTGCTCTGTCACAAGAAGCAAAGAATGCAGTAAGACATCCAACTGACTCGCCCTGTTGKGCCTACTGACAGGTAAATCACAGAATGACAGAATGACAGAATGGTTTGGGTTCAAAGACCCCTCTTGAGATCATCTGATCCAATCCCCTTGCTCAAGCAGGGCAGCTAGAGCAGATTGCCCAAGACCGTGTCCAGTTGAATTTTGAGTATCTCCAAGAACAGAGACTCCACAACATCTCTGGGAACACAGTTCCTGTGTTCAACCATCCTCACAGTAAAGATGTGATTTCTTATGTTCAGCTGGAATTTCCTGTGTTTCTGTCTGTGCTCATTGCCTCCCAGCCTGTCGCTGGGCACCACTGAGAAGAGCCTGGCTCTGTCTTCTTTACATCCTCCCATCAGATATTTATAAACATTGATCAGATTCCCTCTGTGCCTTCTCTTCTCCAAGCTGAACAGTTCCAGCTCTCTCAGCCTCTTCTCCTAAGAGGGATCCTCCAGATCTCTAATCACCTTTGTGGCCCTTTGCTGGTCTTGCACCAGCAGGTCCATGTCTTTCTTGTACTGTGGAGCCCAAAGCTGGACACAGCACTCCAGCTCTGGCCTCACCAGTGCTGAGTAGAGGGAAAGCAAACATCCTGAAGCAAAAGTGATTTTTAGCTTTATCCAAAGGTATTTGGCATTTTTTAGGATTTTCTCCTTTAATTTTATGGGCAAATATTTCACGGACCCATACAACCCAAGTGTTTGCTTGAGTAAAGTAAAGTAAGAAAATGCAGATATGCACAAAGCTAACTTTGAAAGAGCCATCTTGGGGGGAAAAAATGCTGMTGGCTTATTGTAAACATATAATTGTAGTGATCTCAGCAGAGAAAGCGAACAAGTCATTAATAGGACAACATTTATAACATCTTAAAATCACTCATAAGGCACTCATTGGGTTGATTCAAATATGCAGCTAAAGTGTATTTCAGGGAAAACGAAGTGAGCAGCTCCTTTCCCCATCCCCCCTTCCTTACTGCTCCTCTGCAAGAAAAAAGAAAATCTCATTTAGATCTGTGTTTCTTGCTGCATGAAGCAGCAAGCTTCTTGGCAGTTTCACTGATATTTTTCTGGCTGCTAAGCTTCAAAATAGTTCTGAACCTCAGCCATTTCATAAGGCCAGCAGTGATTTGAAAATACCGATGCTTGTGGTTTACATGGAACAAGTCCTGATTTCTTAAATCCTACTGAAAATCCATTCACCTGTGACTAACTGAGATACAGCTAAAGAGATAGGGCAGGCAGCGAGAGCTTTTGTATTGATGTAAGAATGTTTTTCCACCAGCTTTGTAGAAATTGTGCTAGATTTCTTTTTGAAAGAGCTGGGGATATCTGGGAAGCATGTCACTGCTCTTTCATGAAACAGAATCATTTTTAATTCTTTTTATTATTACATTAGGATGTAAAATACTTATCAGTGTAAGATCTGGGTGCATATCACAAAATTTAGATCAGAATTAAGCAACCATTTCTGTGACAACCCCCACATAGCACCAAAATAGCTACTCTGAAAAGGAGTGATATGAGGCAGATGATTAAATGTCAGTGAATTCTAAAGACTGTTTCTACCAGAGAGCACAAAGAAAGTGATCTTGCATTGTGGTCTAAAATGTCTCTACCTTGTAAGCYGATCTGCAGAGACTGATGACACTTACGCTGTGCATTGTCTCATTTGGCTTCAGAAGGTGCATATGTCCACTTGCGTGAATCAATGTACATGATCAAGGCTTCAGTGGCTATGGTGGGGGCTAACATGTTTAGAGGGAAAGACTCAAGACCACTGCAAAGAGGTAAGGGTAACTCTGAGGTGATGGGCCCTGAGACAGTATAGGTCCTTGCGTTTCACTTGGAGTGGAGTTGGCAGCCAAAATAGGGAGTACAGGCGTAAGTCACTTGCAAATCTTTCTTAATGATCTGGCAAACAGATTTYGGTTAGCAGAAAACACAACACAAGTGCCTTCATCTGTAGTTTGGTTACCCTCCTCCCTCTGCTCAGAGGCCATTTGCTGGTGGGTATGACAACACCTACTTGCTAATACCTCCTAACCAAAAGTATTAGGTATTACGCAGTGGAGTAAATGAATAATTTCTGAATTGTGCTGTATTTACAGAATACTTCTTGATGGCTGTAGTGAATTTCTAAAAACTGTGAATATTTTCTGAAGAATATGCTGTGTGCATTACGGCATGTTATTGTCATTTTAAGCTTTGAAGCTTCCACTGGTCTTTCCATGTACCTGATTCCTATGATAATTCTTCTCCAGTATTTACTGTTAAGCAGCATTAGGGCAGTTAGTTTCTGTCTAGAAGCAGAGCATAGCCTGAATAAAATGAAAATCCCCAATGATTCTTACCAGTGGTCACTTGAATAATCAGAAATGCATTGAGCCCCGAGGACTCCTTATCATGTTATTCAGTATGCTGAACAAGTAACTACCTTACTGTATTTTGTTCTGCAGACAGACTTTTGCAGTCTTCTACCTAGAAGAAACAGCATTCTTAATRCAAGCCACATAATATACTTGCCTGTGCACACCTTTTAAAAATCCTGTCATTCCAAAACCAAACTCTGATTTGCACAGATTGACTTTTCAGTTGGCACTATGGAATAGCATCTGCAGTGCACTGTTAACTTGCCTAAGCTAAGAATAACTATCGTACTGTCTGAGACCTCACATAATTAATGGCTCTAGACTAATTCTGCTATTAAGGTCAAAAAGAATGCATTTTAGAGAATAAAAAATGGTGTGCATTATGTTTAGAAATATAGGCCCAAATGTACATGAAGTTTTGTGCCTCAAATACTTAGGCAGCTATATATAAGCTTCTCGGTTTTCAAAAGTAACTAGCAAATTTTTTTTCATTTGTGAATGTTTAGTATTACTGAGAAGTAGGCCACCTATCTGCAAGTGCCTAAATATGGACTGAGAAAACTAGGTTTTGGCATACACTATGCCACATGCACTATGTCTGTGAAGTTTCTATTCATTGTGATTTTTTTTCTACTCTCAGTGTAGGTTATTTTGCTCTCTCTCTCTTATGAAATCACTTTTTTCCCCTCAGCTCAGATGGTAGCAGATATTTCCCAGGAAGATCCACATAGAACAAAAGCTTGCAATGTCTCTTGAGTTTCACAGTAATGCCCTATACTGACAGGCAAAAAAGTATTTTGTGTTGTTAGACAGACAAGCTGTCAAATTTATAAGCCATAACTGAAATCATATTATGGTACTAGCAGATAATAACCAGTACAAAAYATTTCTGAAGATTTTAAACACCAGACCACAAAGACTCTCCAGTGCTAATAAATTTCTAATACAACTATCTTGTCCTCTATTTGTTTAGATGATGTCTTAATACAAAATAGAATAGGCCTCYGATTTTTAAAACTATTAATTTGATCATTTTAGTCACAACTGAAGAATATAATAGATAATTCAAGGAAGACTTCACTGGTAGTTTTTWAAAAATATTTTATTCATTTTAAAATGCCAACATTTTTGTTTTCCCTAAAGTTGTCATAAATTTTTCAGTACGCACACTATTTGGTTGAAGTATCAAAAAACAGATTGCAGAATTTAGATTTGCCTTCAGACAGGTTTCTACTTTTCCCTCAATTTTCCTTTTACTGTAAATACTTGAGTATTTACATGCACATTAACATTTAACTTTTTTTTCTGATTCATATTCATATATTTTCTTTTCTCAGCCTAATCTGCTAAAGTCATATTTATTCAAATGACACTTAAGCACATGCTTAATTTGGTAGTCGGTTCAAAATGTATGTTTTAAACTAAGTGATGCTTTGGATCACTTAGTTATGAGGGCTGATAAGTGTCTGTTAAAGGTTTTCCTGAATGGGGTCTTTTGTCAGCAGAAGATAACTCCATTCTCTCCATATTGTGTTTTGAATATTTAATTACTTATCCATTATAGAAAAATGATTTTTTTTTTATGAAGACCATTTTATTTTAAAAGAATTAATGCTTTAGTATCATCTTATTGAGGCAGAAAATATTACTATCTTTATTTTGGCTAAGGTCTCATTCCTTAACTTGGTCTTGTCTATGTGCTGCAACATATGAAAACAATTTTTTTAATAACAGGTTCAACATGCTGTAAGACTTTTCAGTTCATAACAGCAACCAGTAGGTTTTGTTCACTGTCTTTTTTAAACAAACTTTGACAACGTATGCTCAGCTTCAGCAAAACGGTTGCACTTATTGTGGAATCCTTGCTTATTTTGTTCCATGAATGCAGTATCTTTTAGGCTGTTGCTCAGGAACCATAAATGTTGAAATGTACTAACTTAACCATCCTCCAGATTTATTTGTTTCCTAAATGGCAAGAAAGAAAATAACCTTATCTGTTATTATTTAAATTTTCAACTGCTTAGGATTTAATTTTGAATTTGTATGTGATATCACATCTCCTGCACTAAATTATACAGCAAAAATGAAACCTTTAGAGCTTAACAGTTTGCATGAGTCAATAAAAAATTATGCCTGATAAAACTCTATTCAATAAAAGTGCCAAAACTGATGTGTAGAAGCTGGGTGTATAGATTCAAGGAAAGCAGAGGAATTTCTTGATAACACTGTAAATGCAGACATASAGAAAATCTGTAACTATTATAATATTTTTATATGGACTTATATACTATCTGGATAATAAGCACTGAGATAAACAAATAGTTTTTAAAAAGATCCATGTTTTGAAGCTTCAAAGCTGAAAAAATTAATTTAATGGTTTGAAATAAAAGTAGCCAGAAAGCTACTTCAGGACTTACCAGTATGACACAGTCATGAACAACTACCTCTACCAATAACATTTCATAGATACCAGATTACAATATCAAAATGGTATCTTTCCTTGAAACTTCAGGTTTCAATACCAGCTCTGTACTAACATCTAATTAACCAACGGCTTTAATTATCCCACTCCTTCAAACATTTTCACTATTTGGATGTGAGTAACATCACCAACCACTACCAAAAAATCATGAAACCTTCAGCTGTTATTTCAGGAGGTAAAATGTTATTCTAACCTCATGAATTAAAGTCCAACTTAAAGATGAAATATAGCACTTTTAAATATCTTTTTAAAGATTCCAAATCATAAAAAAGACTAGTCTTAAAAGAATGTAGAGAGATTTTTAATTGAGAGGAAAACTTCTGAGACCTCCAAAAGTATTAAAGTGGAAAACCATCATTTCCAGAGGTTTCATTTTATATCTTTGGCATGGGATTTTACCTGGCTTCCTTTAAATGATCTAGGATCAAACTCTATATACTGAAATGTAGTAAAACAAATACTATTGGTCAAGCTGCAGCGTTAAAATATTTGTATAGTGTGGTATCCAGAAGAGTCCAACTCATATTCTTCTTTGAACATTCAGTGCCTCAGAATGAAGAAAGAAAAATCCTGAAACACAACAACACACAAATAGATGGTTTTTGATCTCATTCATAAAGATATTTACATCTCATCTTCACAGCAGTTTCCCTAAGACCCAAGCAATTTAGATGTTTGAAAAAATGAATAGTTTTTAGATTGATTTAATTGGTTTTATGTTATTAAAAAGTTAAGATGCCAAAACGTTCCTACMTGCGTTACCTATGTCTGTCACTTCCTTTAGAATAAAGAGCATTATAAAACGAAGCAAACTCTCTACACGAAATTGCCATAATATGTGGAATTAAGGCTTTTCCTGGCCCATGGTGTTAAGTGTCCACACAAAACATTAGTATTAAGTTTCCTAATTGAATTACCTCAGGCAAAAGTAATAAAAAGTCATAGTATACTGTAACACAGCATCCTCAAAAACAGAAACTTAGAATTCTACTCTAACAACAACAACAAGAAAAGATAAAATAGATAAAATTTACCCAGGGATTGATACYAGTTTCCTGGTTTAACATTAGGAACTTCATGTTCAATTATTGTTTGTTACTGAGATACTAAATACACGTTGTTCTGCTGTCTTGGGCTGTCTGTTCTCATTCAGTGTTTACATGTATCTTTGTCACCCACAAATGGGTTTTATCTGACCTAACTTTAGGTATCTAGAAGACAGGCCTCTAGTCAAAGGTCTGGGCCTCTTCTCTACTGAAGTTGACAGAGAAAATAAGGCATCTCCAAAGTGCAATTCATGTCACTTTTTTTAGAATAAGATGYGCTGGAGAGATAGGTGCCTATCCACCACAGAGATAGAGGATGACTAACCCTATTTTTTTGGTAGTTAGTGAGAAGAAATCCACACCTGACCAAAAAATATAAATGTATTTGCAAGAGTTAAGTCATTACATTGTTTAGTTGATATATCCTGCAAATGAAGGCATAATACCAAAATGTTCATTTACAGATGATAACTCTAAAACTAGTCCAAACTATGCATATTAATTGGTGTTTACTCATGACATAGATAGATCAATGTCCTCCACCTTGCTTCTTTGGTTTGGCAGGTTTTATCCTTTCTCTGTAGCTGAGATACAGCTTTATACTTGGTTGCTGTGACACCACAGCCCAAAGAACCATGTTGAGACTGATATCCTAATCTCTACCCTCATGCGTGACATTCCCATGTAGCACAGCTCCAGAAAGCTACCAGTGTATAACACAGTTGCATCAAGAGTAGTTGTTTGGGTTCTCTGCTCATGTCTGCACATCTGGGAATAAGACTCCCGTTATTAATGGACCTCCTGGGTGTTGGCTGTTCCAACACTATCTCCACAGCCATTCTGGACAATTTGTACTGATGCAATGATTTCCACTCAGGAAAAACAAAAACATCAAAGTAATTATAATCATAGCAATACTTTATCTATCTGTTTGGAATGCTGAGGAAAGAGATAAAAGTAATTTCAGTTCAGTTTCAAATTTTAATGACTTTCTGTTAAGTTCAGTCATTTTAGGTACCGTATCCTCTGTTTATCACACCAATACATTTATAAACAGCAATCATTTCACACCTTAGTCTTCATTTTGCTAGGCTAAGCTCTTTCAGTCTCTTCTCATAAGGCAGACTCTTCATTATCTTTAACATTCTTTCAGCATTTTCTAGCATCTACTCTCATTTTTCTCTAACTACTTTTTGAATGAGTGGAGTATAGCTTTTCTGGTCAGATTTTATGCTTTCTGCTTTTATATCTCTACTGGAAATACCTCAGTTGATGCATCATAGGATCATATTTGCCTTTTCACCAGAAGACCTTGAAAGCATAGAAATTCTACAGAATCCTTAAAGCATCTTCASTCCTCTGGCTCTCACCACTATGCTTTGAGGCACCTTTGTGTTAAGCCTTGGAGTGTGAAGTGCTCAAGATAGGGACCTTGTTTGATACCGAGCATGTGTGCCTAATTTTATATATGGTATATCATTTCATCAGCTTCAGTTAGCTTTGTAGGATCTTGGCCTATCTCCTTAGTCTATAAATAAATAATGACAGTTTTATAAATAACGCAGTTCCTAACCAGCTGAAACTGTGTTATCTTTGTAACTTTTGCCAATCAATAGAGGAATGTGAATGACAGGCACAGGTTCTGCAGTTTTTAAAAAATCTAGTATAATAATAAATAAATATAGTTTCATGTAAGAATCACAAATTTTGGATGTACTTGTACAAAGTATTTCAAATGGTATTTCAGAATATGCACAAACCGTTTACATCTATGGTAGGTATGCAAGTGCTTTCAGCTGGCTGTCCAATGTTCTCCCAGTGTAAATAGATGATCAATCATTCTTTGTTATTGTTTTAAAGAATAGTTTGAAACTTGATGAACAGTAAGTGTTCGTACTGCCTGTTCTTTTCGTTCCCTTATCAATAAAAGTTTTAACATTAAAAAAATGCATTGTTTTCTTTCTGGCTGCTAGAGTCTACATTTTGGGCTCTACTGTCATTTCTGAAATTTTTGGTTWGTGAGAGAATTTAGGTGCAAGCCTCCAAGAGACAGAAACTGTAGGAAGTACAGAGCATATCAATCTGTTTAGCAAATAAAGACACAAATAAAAACACTAAAGTGGAGAATATGCATTCTCATGCTGAGAACTATTGACTGTAGTGTAGCGCTCTGAAGGGTTATGTGTGGGTGAAGACATATTTGAATTTCTCCAGGCTCCTGTCCTGCTCACTCATAGGAAACTTATGGACAGCAGTTAAACTCCAGTGCTTATTTTGAAGCTTTATACAGGGCAAAAGTGCAAGATAGTGTGTCTCCTTGCATTCTTGTGTATGTCAGGGCAGAGCAGCTACATAATTTCCCACAGAACACAGGAAGAGGAATGCTTGATTTTAACTATGTTGCCAGGACTAGGCCTTGTAGTGCTCCTGCCACAACCAGGACTCCTTTCCTCAGTCTCTTACATGGCATGGATAAGAAAGCTGCAGGATGGAGACAACCTCCTCTAGTGATAGCAGGGCAGTGAATTTGCCACACTTGCCTGTCAATGGTCCATGGTTGAGGAACATCCAATGCTCTGGCTTGAGGCCACCAGAGCTTTCCTCAGCCCCAGGGAGAAGTACGGCAGGGCAGTGAGGCAAGATCACCCAAGGCGAGATCCTCGGGGAGGAAGAAGGCTGCCTGCTTCCCCAACTTTTGCTTTCAGAGGAGGAACCTGGGCGGTAACCTTCTTGCAAGGACCAGGGTGCTTCTTCCTGGCTAGGGAGGAGCCTTCTCCCCCTCACCGGGGCTGCCCTTGACCTCTCCCCGGGGCCAGCCTGCCCCAAGGGAAGGGCAGGCGTGCGGAGCGGAGCCGCCAGCCTGGCCCAGCTCCCCTCTGCCCGGCCCGGCCCGCTGCCAGAGGCCGCAGCGCCGCCTCGGGCGGGAGCCAGCGGGCCGTGCTCGCCTGGGCAGCCGCTCCCCCCGCAGGAGGGCGAGACACTGCTGGCCAGAGGAGAATCCCCCTCCCCGCCCCCGCACCTCCTTTCCACCTAGCTTATTCCCCCCATCGCTCCCCGCCGCCCTTCTCCGCCTTCCTCCGCCGGAGATACTGCAAAGAGGCAGCGGGCGGCGGAGCGCGGCCGCCTCCCCCTCAGCCTCCCGGTGCGCGGAGCGGCGCGGGCCGGGGCTGGCGGCCGCGCCGCCCTCCTCATGCCCTGAGTTACCCCGGAGAGGGGGCGCGGGAGGCAGCGCCAGCAGCGGGGGAGGGAGGGAAAGAGGGAGGGAGAGAAGGAGGGCTGCGCGCAGATGAATGCCGCTCCTGCGAGATGCTGCACGCCCAGCTCCCTGCCGGAGGGGGGTAGCAGCCGCCGCCGCCGGCTCCTGCTTTTGCAAGGGCTGTTGCTGCCGCTGGACGCAACCTTCTCCCCGACATGGAGCTGCTGCTGCCCCTGCTGCTGCTGGAGTGAGTGAGTGAGTGACGGGCAGAGCTGGCCGGCTGCATGGATGGATGTGTTTAGCTTTGTGAAGATTGGGAAGCTCTCTGGGTAGGTGTCCGCCGCCACCCGCGGGCGTCCCGCGGTAGCGGGCGCTGCCCATGCCGGTGCCCGTGCTCGGCGGGGGCGGGAGCGGGGCCGCCGGGGGCTGCCGGCGGCGGCGCGCTCAACTTCCCTGGCGCCGGGGCGGAGGTCTCGGGGTCGGGGTGCGGGTTTTCAGTGCCTGCTGTCCCGGCGCCTGCGGAGGGTCACGCCGGTGGCTCGGTGTCGTTGGGTTATTCCTCTCTCTCCCCCCCTTCCCTCCGCCGTGTTAAAAGACGATAAACGTGTCCCGCAGCTGGTGCTTCTTGCCGCGGCGCAGCTGGGGTTACCCACAGCGCTGGCCGTGCTGAAACGGCCAGCTCGGAACTGTTTGGAAACGTAAAAGCGGCGACGGGAGCCGCGACCAGGCTCGTAGGGGGTGAGGGTTGGGGGGCGCGGTGCCTCCGTGCCGCTGCCCGCGGGTGAGGCGCGGGGGGGCGGCGGTTAGCGGCGGTTAGCGGCGGTTAACGGTCGCGGGGGGGTGGGGGGCGCGCTGCCAGGGGTGGGGGCGGGGGCGAACTTGTGAGGGCGCGGGGCACCGCCTGGTGGCGGCGGCGCCTCGGCCTCGGGCTCCGCGCCGCGCTGCGCCGCGCCGGGGCAAGCGGGCCGGACGCGGGCGGTATCTTTTAGAGAAGCGGTGAAATCACTGTCAGCTCTGAGCACTGCCCCTCTGCCGCTTCACGCGAGAGGCGCGGGGGGTAGGGGGCGAGCGGGTTTGGCCTCTGTCACCCCGTGCTGGCTGGGCATGTACTTTCTGTTGCTTAAATGGGAGAAAGGCATGTACGTTTTGTTGATTAAAGAGGTGCTTAGTGAGGATATCTTTTTCGTTTCAAATAAGTCTTCCTTTTAATAACCTGCGACTGCTTGTCTCTGTCTGTAGGCTGTTGCATTCACAGCTAGTTGCCAGGCCGAAGGCTTCGTAGATGGACAAAGAAGCATAGTAGCCTCTATTAAAAATGTTTTTACTGTAGTTAAACATAATTGGAGGTAACTCTTCTCAATAACCCAGGAAATCACACTTTATCTCAAAGATATGGCATAAAAGTGCTCGAGTTGCAGGATTTTCCTGTTTTGTGGTGTGGATAATCTTCCTAAAGAATTTAGCTTTGATCACTGTAACTGGGAGTGTTTTTAATTCTTATGATTCAGTGGTTAGGACACCATAGTTACCATATCCATTTCTGTTTATGAAGCACGGACTGAAACTCGATTTCGTACAAAAGGGAGAAGGGCTTTGTTAAAGAAATACAAAAGGTAGCTTGCTTCAGTGACGTTCAGGTAGGGAGCTTGTCAAAATGACAGATGGTCTTTAAAAACAAATGTTGCATAGCTGGAAGTTCTAGAAGGCCACAGGTGTAAACCTAGCTTTTTTCCCCAAAATTTCCCACCATTGCACCTGGCTGTGACTGCAGCTCCACTTGTGGCAATGCCTGCACCGAACAGCTGCTGTCACTCAAGCACATCATTGTCTCATCCTGCTCAGAGCAATTTTACATGATGTGACGGCTAAAACACTAGTGGCCTGCTCAGCTTTCTTCAGTTCATGTTCCCAGCTGATAGTGGTATCAGCAGCAGCTGTGTTACAGCAGCAGCTGTAACAACAGTGGAAACTTCAAGGAGAAGGAAAATATACTTGTATAGATACAGAGCAAGTCATGTAGTATGATATTTATTTCCAGATATATTGA
Organism: Rhea americana; assembly: GCF_003343005.1. NCBI lineage: Eukaryota > Metazoa > Chordata > Aves > Rheiformes > Rheidae > Rhea > Rhea americana. The sequence goes on along the minus strand of NW_028186867.1, from coordinate 762,066 downwards.
CTTGCTGGGCTTCTGTCTGTTTGAGAGCAGAGTTTTAAAGCCCTCCTGTTCCCACCAGCCTTCATGTCTCGTATTTGTCACACTTGAGTTAAAATCGGAAGGACAGAAAAGGATGTGCTGTATGGAAATATTATTCAGTCAGGAACATGGAAATTTTTAGATATATTTTAAGATTCAGTCTGCTAAGTGCTTTGTTGGTATGCACTGTATCTGTTGGCTTTCCACATCCTCAAAGGTACAGTTGTTACCAATCCTGAGATTTGTATTTGGGTAAAGGCAGATTTATAGTATTTCACTAGAAAATCTAAAAATTCCTTTTGCAATTAAATCACATATTTCAAAACTGTATCAAGCTTAATTTGATTCAAGGATACGAAAATTTATATAGTCAGGGGCTGAATTTATCTTCTAGATTGCAGTAAATCATTTGTATACCGAGCTACTCTTTTTGTTTCTGATTTTCTGGTTGTTAAATGACTATAATAGTTTACACGGGACTTTACTTTTGCTGTTTCCTAGGTAACAGCTGGCTATCTGTTCCAATTTTATGAGCACTTCATGGAGCAGCCAAATTCCAGTGTAAACCCCATTTTTAATCCCTCTATATGTCTGAAAAAGTAGTTTGACTGAAAATGCTGATTCTTCCCTTGCTAATATTAGAAGGAAGGTCTTTTTGAAAGAAAGGAAAGATACGATAAATGGGTCTTAATTGAGAGTATGATCTTGCAGGCAGATTACATGCATGAAGTTGTTGAGAACTTGGCTGCTACTAATGTTTTTAAGACTTTCAGTCATTTTTTATTTTGCTGTGCATTCAGAACTTACATTTTAGGTGCAACCCAGCTATTAGAACTAGAGTCTGTGGCCTTGCTTCTGCAGGCAGTGGCATGGATAAGCCCTGTTATGCATGGCTACTGCAAGGGATACTTTTTAAAGTCATGATATAGTTTTAGTAGATGTGGTGAGAGTTTAAAATTTGCCTTGATCACTATATGTATAAGCTCTTCAGCTGCAATCTAAAATAGGCTTAAGATGGGACATAAATTCTTAGAAGGCAGCTACTTGATATAAAATTTCACTAGACATTAGCTTCTTACGTTGAAACGCAGTTTTCGTCTCTAGGCATGTTACCTGTTCACCACCCCTCTTGCTGTTTTGAATGTAGCAYCTGTGTGTGTAGGATCTTTTAGAGACCCTCACTTCTGCAACTACATGCTTCATCTGTAATTGATGGGTGAGCGGGGAAGCACTGGAGAAGGGATGTGTGCAGAAATGTGAGAGAGAGCAACACTGGTCTTACAGTAGATCCGATCTGTGGTGTGCAGTAGCTTTAGCAATGCTTGTGTGTAGGTGCCTATGGGAAGAGGGGGGAGGTTTCCCTTTTCATTTCTTTGCCATTGTAGGTATGTTGCGTTGTGCCTCAAATGTAGATTCTTCAAGATGAAGTTCTTGTTGATTTCTAAAGATTTGAGATATCTATCTGACATTGAAAACAAAAATATTCTGTAGAAACATTGATTGCACTTTCGTTAACATCTCCTCACTCCCATCTCCCTTCTTTGAAATTCACTGATTTAGTAGTACTCAAAAAAATAGTTATTTTAGTATAATTATTGTGGAGTCATTCTCTGAAGAGAAAATAACCCCCTGCTCTGGTAATGAATTTACAAGCTTAGAAAATGATTGAGAAGTCTTGTTAATGGATTAGTACTCTGATGTGCAGTTGTAACTGGCAGATGAGTATTTTTGTACCAGGGGCTGCCTAAGCATGTATGGTATGGTAGCCTCTGTAATTTGGAGGGAAGGATTATTAGGAAAGATAAAGGATACGTAAAAATTGTCACATTAGGTTGGCTTAGAAGTCCATTTTGCGCTCTATTATTTGTTGTTTGCTTTTAGCAGCTGCTTGGGTAAAGAGTAGAAAAAGAACGAGAAGAGAGTGATAATCCTTTAGGTATTAGGAGTGGAGGAATAATGGTACTGCTGTGCTGAAAATGAGATGGAACCTTTTCAAATCTAGGTAAATCTGAATAAAGGGCAGAATATCATGTTTCTAGTCTATACTGAGTAGTTGAACTATGAAACAGTAGGTCAGAGTAGCAGACAGGTGTTAGCAAGGGTTTAAGCTTGTATTTGTAGAACATATTTCTAGTTACAAAAATCTGTTTGCCAGCGATGAATGTTTCCTGTCTGTAGAGATCTGTTGTTTCTGTGCTTTCTTATTAAGACATAAAACTTTCATATAGAAAGGTAGCTGTCTGGGTACAACCTGAATGTGACCAGGTGAGGTAGTGACCCTCTAGAGTTGGGACAGCTCCAGTGTCCCCGCTACTGTTCTGCTGAATAACAGTATAGAGAAAAATAACAAGATTTTCCACATGTGAGGTTGGCAATCTGTAAGCTGTGACAAGAGTGATGAAGGCAGGCTGATAAGCCTATGTCACACAGCTAGTGTTCTGTTCAGAAATGCTGAGCTGATGCAAGCCATTTGTCACAGGAAAGAAAGCCTTCCAAAAGGGAGTATGGACTAGGAAAGTGGACATCTGCTCTATCTTATGGTAGCAGTTAGAGGTATAATAGTGGAAAGTTAACTCCATATCACAAATAGGAAACTATCATTAGCAAGACTTATCTGTCATTACCAATGATACTAATCTGTGGTATGTGCTAGGCAAATTTATCATACTTGGATTTTTACTTCTCTGCTGAAGTTTTGCATTGCCAACCGTCACTGTTGAGTTTAAATCTGTTTCATAGAAACTGGCTGTGAATGGCCATATTCCTGGTGTACCCCATGGAATTAGCATAAGAAAGAAAAACCCCAATGCCCTGCAAGGTGTTCTTCTCAGAGAAGACTCAAATATTCCTTCTTTTCTATGAATATGCTATACTAAAGCTAGATTCCTGACTGAGGTAGGAAACTCTTAAAAGGCCCTTCTGATTGGGGTTCCTGTGGATAAATCTTGCATTCCCATCTTTTGTGCTTATCTTTCTGTAGCTGGGCTTCCCTAAGCAGGGAGATTGACTAGGTGGTTCATAAAATCATAGAATCAGTAAGGTTGGAAGGGACCTCTGGAGATCATCTAGTCCAACCTCCCTGCTCAGCAGGGTCACCTAGAGCATCTGAGACAGGGTTGCATCCGGGTGGGTCTTGAAGATCTCCAGAGAAGGAGACTCCACAAGCTCTCTGGGCAACCTGTGCCAGTGCTCCGTCACTCTCACAGTGAAGAAATTCCCCCTCACGTTCAGGTGGAACTTCCTGTGGTTCAGTTTCTGCCCGTTGCCTGTTGTCCTGTCACACGGGGCAACTGAAAAGAGTTTGTCCCCGTCCCCTTGACACCCTCCCTTCAGGTACTTGTACACATTGATCAGATCCCCCCACAGGCTTCTCTTCCCCAGGCTGAAGAAGCCCAGCTCTTGCAGTTGTTCCTCACAGGGCAGATGCTCCAGCCCTCTGATCATCTTCATAGCCCTATGCTGGACTCTCTCCAGTAGCTCCATGTCTCTCTTGTACTGGGGAGCCCAGAACTGGACGCAGTACTTGAGATGAGGCCTCCCCCGGGCTGAGTAGAGGGGCAGGATCACCTCCCTCGACCTGCTGGCAACACTCTTCCTAATGCAGCCCAGGATACCATTGGCCTTCTTGGCCACAAGGGCACATTGCTGGCTCATGGTCAACCTGTCATCCACCAGCACTCCCAGGTCCTTCTTTGCAGAGCTGCTCTCCAGCAGGTCAGCCCCCAGCTTGTATTGGTGCCTAGGGTTATTCCACCCTAGGTGCAGGACTCTGCCCTTGCCCTTGTTGAACCTCAGGAGATTCCTCTCTGCCCAGCTCTCCAGCCTGTCCAGGTCTCTCTGAATGGCAGCACAGCCCTCAGGTGTATCAGCCACTCCTCCCAGCTTGGGATCATCAGCAAACTTGCTGAGGAGGCACTCTGTCCCCTCCTCCAGGTCATTGATGAAAAAGTTGAACAGGATGGGACTCAGTACTGAGCCCTGGGGAACTCCACTAGCCCCAGGCCTCCAACTAGACTCCACGCCACTGATGACGACCCTCTGAGCTCTGCCTTTCAGCCAGTTCTCAATCCACCTCACCGTCCACTCGTCTAACCCACACTTCCAGAGCTTGCCTAGGAGGATGTTATGGGAGACAGTGTCAAAAGCCTTGCTGAAGTCAAGGTACACAAATGTCCACTGCTCTCCCCTCATCTACCCGGGCAGTCATTCCATCATAGAAGGCCATCAGACTGGTTAAGCAGGATTTCCCCTTGGTGAATCCCTGCTGGCTGCTCCTAATCACCTTCTTATCCTCCCTATGTCTGGAGATGACATCCAGAATGAGCTGTTCCATCACCTTTCCAGGGATGGAGGTGAGGCTGACGGGTCCACAGTTGCCTGGGCCCTTCTTCTTGCCCTTCTTGAAGACTGGAGTGACACTGGCTTTCTTCCAGTCCTCAGGCACCCCTCCAGTTCTCCAGGACCTTTCAAAGATGATGGGGAGCGGCTTCACAACAACATCCACCAGGTCCCTCAGAACCCGTGTGTGCATCCCATCTGGGCCCCTGGATTTGTGTATGTCTAGCCTGCCCAGAAGGTCTCTAATCCTGTCCCCCTCAACCAAAGGAAAGTCTTCCCTTCTCTGGACTTTCTCCCTCACGTCCAGAGTCTGGGATCTACCCAGTCATCTAGTCATGGGGTCTACCCTTAGCAGTGAAGACTGAAGCAAAGAAGGCATTCAGTAATTCTGCCTTCTCTGTATCGCTTGTCACCAGGGCCCCCGCCCCATTCAGTAGTGGGACCAGATTTTTCCTGAGTCCTCCTCTTGCTGCTGACGTATTTGAAGAAGCCCATCCTGTTGTCCTTGACATCCCTTGCCAGACTCAATTCTATCTGGGCCTTAGCCTTCCTTGCGGCATCTCTACATGCTCTGACTGCAGTCCTGTAATCCTCCTAAATGGCCTGTCCCCTCTTCCACGTTCTGTGTATTTCCTTCTTCTGTCTGAATTTGGCCAAGAGCTGCTTGCTCATCCATGCAGGTCTCCTGCCCCTTTTGGTGCACTTGTTACTCATAAGGATACACCGCTATTGAGCTTGGAGGAAGTGATGTTTGAATACTAGCCAGCTCTCCTGGACCCCTGTTCCTTCTAGGGCCTTAACCCTGAGATTTCACCAATTAGGTCTCTGAAGAGCCCGAAGTCTGCTCTCCTGAAGTCCAGGGTTGCAATCCTGCTTTTTACCTTCTTTCCTCCAGGGTCCTGAACTCCACCATCTCATGGTCACTGCAGCCAGGGCTGCCCCCAACCTTCACATCTCTAACCAGTCCCTCTCTGTTGGTAAGGACAAGGTCCAGCAAGACACCCTTCTTTGTAGGCTCCTCTGCCATTTATGACAAGAAGTTATCATCAATGCATTGCAGGAGCCTCCTGAACTGCTTGTGCCTTGCTGTGTGGTCCTTCCAGCAGATGTCAGGGTGGCTGAAGTCCCCGATGAGAACCAGGGCCTGTGATCTTGAGGCTACTTCCAGCTTCCTATAGAAGACGTCATCAACTTTCTCTTCCTGGTTAGGTGGCATGTAGTAGATACCCACCACAGTGTCCCCCATGTTGGCCTGCCCTTTGATCTTTACTCATAAGCTCTCAACTGCCTCCTGCTCCTCCAACCCTAGGCAGAGCTCGATGCATTCGAGTTACTCTCTCACACAAAGAGCAACTCCACCACCTCGCCTTCCTGGCCTGTCTCTCCTAAAAAGCACGTAGTCATCCATGGCAGCATTCCAGTCATGTGAGCTTATAAGCTCTCTTCTAGCTTGTAAGAGTGAAGCAAGTCTAGAAGTTTTCACTGAATGTCAGTATTAGGTTTATTGTCTAGTTTTGTAGCCCTGTGCTTGGCTCTTGTTCTTTCCAGGAATTCTCTTTAAATGTTCTACCAAAATGGTGTGAAAAGTGCTCTCCAAGGTCTTCAAACCTTAAAATCTAAGAAACCAGAACTATATTTGTGGCTCCTGAATGTTAGATCCTGGTTGTACAGGGAACAAGGTTGCTGGGCTTCAAAATCTAGGTACTTGTAGGTGGCCAAGCAGATGCATGTTCTGCAGCTTTAAGGTTCCTAGATTAGTCAGTCTGTCTGTTAATTGATTTTAAAGCAATTTGAGATTATTTTGGGATGCTTGTCTATCTATAGTTTGACCAAATGTGTTTAAATAGTATTTTTCTTCACCTGTGATTTCCCTGGTTGTGTTTTTTATTTTGCTGTAGAGTTTAAAAAGCCACCTTAATGGAAACGCAATTAAAAATATACTTAGGTTACTGAAGCTATTTTATGTACAATGTTTGGAACAATTTTAATTAGTACTCTTTGGAATGACAATATCATAGCATTCAAGTTACTTTCGGTAACATACAAATGAATGTGTCAGTAAGAAAGCCTATGATTATCTTTCTTACGCTCAGAAAATGTAATTTAATTCTCTAAGGCGTTTTATTATACTGGATGATAATTCAGATAACCATGAATTCATTTCACCTTTGTTTCTTAAGAGGACTGTGTTATATTTAGTGAAATATTTCACTGTTCACATTAATATGAGAGCTTTACCTTATATTTTATTATTTGTCTAGTTTGTTAGCTGACACACAGACACTAGCATATATATCTTTATTATATGATTGTTAGTAATGTTATATAAAACATACAGATTGTGTGTGTATGTATATGTATCTATATACATACACACACATATATATACAGCTTCAGTAGTTCAGAGATTTATTAAAAATTCTCCTTTTTATTATAAACCACTGTAAACTTGTAGGATGACCAATGAATAATGATGCAAGTCTGTTAAAGATGTATGTTGTCTGAATGATGTTTGTCTAGTGAAAAAGTGCTTAGAAGATGTTTTCTATGTGATGTATGTGGTTGATGAGTTATCTTCTTTCTTGAAGCTTTTGAGAAAGCAAGAAATGGAAAACTGAACTCCACAAGTACCTGTTACATGTTTTCCTTTTCCCTTCTTCCCATAGTAATTACTAAAGAAGATGGAATAACTCTGCAAATGGATGCTCTGTTTTCAGAGGAATCATTACGCACAGGATCAGTATAATGTTTTCAGTTCTAGGAAGATCAGTCTATTTGCTTTTGTTTTTTTGAGTACTTCATGATGTCAGATTCTGAGTGATGTAGTTGAATCAAGAATCTCATGATAATTTCTTTATCATCATCACCTGCACCACTGTTTTGGTATGTTTAACTTAATCTGGTCATTAACATTTTCTTATGGTTTGAGAATTTATATAGAAGAAGTTGATTTTTCCATAGCAATCGCAGGTACCAGGAAAATTTGGAGGTGCTTTTATTGTTGTTTTTGTTTAGAGGCTTTTTTTTTTTTTTTTTTTTTTTT